>NW_019671921.1:254911-257584 GCF_002708625.1 Rhizopus microsporus ATCC 52813 | reverse complement strand
AAAAAAAAAAAAAAAAGGAAAAAGGATAGATCTACATTTATTTCTATTCAACTGTGACTCAATATGGTTCAGACAAACCCAATTCGTTGTTTCATACGTAATAATTCTTCTCCCATACCCCTCCCCCTTCATTTGTCTAGATCACGCTTTCAGGGTTTTTTTTTATTCAAAAGACAGCTTATACATTTGCTTTATTTTGCTCCTTTATTCTCCCATAACATAGTGTGATAATAGCTTAAGATACAAAACCATCGATTGTTTTATATTTCTCTAATCAATTGAATCGTCATAAACAAGGATTGATCGTGCCTTTAGGTTTAATTTCCCTCTTTACTTTTTAAAACCACATTTTTTCCTCCCAAAAGAAAAGCCAATTTTATTATAGACCCTTTCCTATTGCTTCTCTACTACTGAATGAATTGATGTAAAATAAAGTTTATTAAATGTAATCAATAGACAGCATATAAATTAACTATCGTGTCTTCAAGTTGCAATACCATCCAAATCCTTGCAGCTATTTGTGAATGATGAAGTATTCAAATTACACTCATACTTATTTTCAGACAAAAGTGTACAGGCGGACATCATTGTCATCGCCGTATGCTGGCTATTACATTCAGCCTCGTCTTCTACTTTGATGGTACAAGTGGCGGTTTCTTGTATACCTACGGCTTCCATCACGCAGTCATAAGCTCTAACAGTAAGAACAGAGCAATAAAAGGCCAAGAGTATCAATATTGCTTTATACATTTTTATGTGAATAACAGAAAAAGAAAAGCTAAAGAAGCATTCCATTTATATAAATCTGAGACTGCGTATGAGTATTGTGCTCATCGAGGACACTCCTTGAAGAAAAAGAAAGGAGAACTGATCATCACGTGCAATCAAAGACACGCAAAGATATATGCAGGCACATATACACAAACGACAGCCACTGTAACAGCTCAAGATGCGCACAGTGTTCTTATAGATATGTGTTATAAAGAAATAACCAATCCTATAATTTGTGTAAAAAGTAATTGATAGTGCTCCAACTCTGTGGGTAACTTATAGTGGTTGGGACACAGCAAAGGTTGAATTACTTTCATAAAAATCCCCCTACTCACACACCCGTGTGTTCTATAGCTCCTGAGTCTGTTATTAAAAGAACGTCAACTCCTACTTTTTATAAATCAATAAGCCATAGACAATTCTAGCCAAGTTTGTTTTTTTTCTTTCCTGGGTAACTTTACGCTATGCAATATACAGAGTATATATCTTAACAACTTTAAATCATAAGCAAAATAATTTGTGGGGAAGCACAAGCGTGAATTGAAAAAGACCCTTATTTTGTTCTATGACATAAGTTCTTCTCCTTTTTATTTTTTTCACACGCTACATACACACACACACATAGAGAGGGTATAATATGTTAATTGTGCAACAGGGCGCGTGTGTTAATGACCTCTTCCTTGAGCAATTTGTAAATGTTTTTTGCTAACAGCATATATCCTTCCTTTGTGAAATGCAATCCATCATCCCAATACATATCATGCAGCTTCTCATCCATACATAAACTATTCATCTGATAGGATGAATGGTCTCTTAAATCGAGTACTGTTCTTTTTTTTATGCTGCTCATATTACAAATAGCATCATTAACTATGTTTTTTTGTTTTTGGTATGGGTTATCCCCATGTTGCTTGCAGTCCAAGACGCAGTTGGGTACAGTTATGTGAATAAAACTTTTAATATACTTATTGTCCTCTAGGGTCTTGTACATATTCTCAAAGGCACATAAAACACTTTTGGTCGTTGATTGGTTTCTCATCATATCTGCCATATCGTTAAGTCCACCCAAAAGAATGACGTGGTCATATCTGTTCTGGTCTAGAGCTTGCTTAAATCTCTTTTCCATTTGCTTGACCACTCTTTCTCCGTCTCTTCCACATTCGACAAAGTCAATCTGTAAGGAAGGGTAATCTTGAGCAAACATTTGTTCCAAATATATAGAATAAGGATAGTATTCAGTGCCATATCGACAATAACCTTTTGTTATTGAATCACCAAAACATAGCACCTTTACTCTTTCAGTTCTAAACATGTTTAACAGAAACAAAAAGACTGAAGCCCTAAGCCTCAAAATGGAAGAGGAAGGAAAGGGTCATTTCTTTTATAGGTGACACACTGTTTCTCTGATAATAAGATCGTGCGCGTGTACCCTAGTAGAAATCGATAATGTACTCTCCAGAATGAATATGAACAGGAACTAGAAGCTGATATAAATAGTCTTAAAAGAAGGAGAGGCAACATCATATCAATTGATAACAAAAAAAACGTCAATTAAGCATTACGGATGCCCGAAGGAATCTTGTGCAATGTTAAAAAGCTATTTTTATATCTTCAAACAAGGCGAGTCTCGAACATCAGTCAGGACAAACCCAGCTTGTTGCTTGTTTATTCATAAATATACACAATAAATCAACGTTGCTAAGCCTTTTTAATTGTAAAAAGCTCCAATGGTATCACAAATGGACATTCCTTCTATCGCAACATGGCTGTAAAGACGACAGGTTCAAGGTGATGTTGTTAGACGGAGTTGGAAATACTTCGCCAATCAAGTCAAATGTAATTACCGAAGACAAACTAATTATTTCTTTCTTTATACTTACTCTTTTATTTTTTTTTTTTTTT
>NW_019671921.1:184881-254811 GCF_002708625.1 Rhizopus microsporus ATCC 52813 | reverse complement strand
TTTTTTTCAAAACATGAAAATATTGATAGACTTTAACAAAGTATCAATATTTTATTTTTCATTTCTAAGCTTATTCATCTTTCATATACTCGACTATCACCAAAATATTACAACCAAATCATTATCATCATTATCATCATCATCCTTCAATCAGTCTATACAATCATTTCCTACTTTTAATCAATATACAATTCAATCTGATGAAAAGTACATCACCTTCTTTACGCACAGTGGCTTTCAAAATCAACTCATTCAAGGTACACTAGAAAAACTTTTTATTGTACCTTTTTTTTTTATTCTAATTATTTTTATAGTGGAAAACGGTTTATTATTAGCTTGGTATCTTAATCGGACTTTAATCTTACCTAAAGCTGTCCTTGGCGAATCATTTGGCTGGAACAGATTCAATAAGCTACAACAACATCACATCCTACGCGAGACAAACCAATGTATCAAAAAGACGAAATGTCCTAAACGATTTGCACTTGTATCCTTTGACCAATTGGTCGATTTGAGTTGGGCTAGACAACACGTCAGAATTATCGATCGAGAACAATCTGATCTTGCTTGGCTTCAACGTCGATTTGGCATTGAAACAAAAGATGGCATTCATTCTGAAGTGGGGGCTTTTGTGAATGGTGACATCCTTTTCTTTAAAGGTAAAAGCAACCCTTATCCCCAAAAGAGAGTTTACGCCACTCATTTATATATCAATAGATCAATCACGATATGATTGGCGATTCTTTGACACATCAGCCAAACATAGGTTTATGGGAAGATATAACGGTAGTTTGGAAATATCAGCATTGAGAGAAAGAAAAGAGAAATTGATCCATTTTACCAGTTTATTCGGGACTGGCAAATTCTCTATTAAAGATCCAAATGCTCAACAATTTTTTAATCAGCTTAGACGGACAATTACCTACAAACACCCAGCAGTTCTAAAGATGGCAGATATTGTGATTGATAGACTAGGTGGTGCTGGTAACTTTGTGGGAGCCCATTTGAGGTACCAGGAATAATCTAATTTACCAAAAAAAGATATTTATTTCAAATATAGAACGGCCGATGGATTATTTGTGGAAGCCATACCAGAAAACATAAACAATATCATTCAAAAGATAAACGTGAGCTCGTCATTCAATGAGCCACCGTCATTATCAACTTGTGTATCACTTGCTAAGCAAAATCAGACGACCCTCGTTTTCTTAGCAACGGACGCTGTCCGACCTAGAGATAATCCGATATTTCACGTTTTATGGCACCATGCACCCTGTACATTTACGCTGAACGATATACTTGGCCCAAAGGATCCATTATGGATTTACATGGACCAATACAAGACAAGGCACTCGGGTGAAAACATGCGAAAGTATTTGATTCCTCTCGTGGACGCATGGGTCGCTGGCAGAGGTCGGTATTTTATTGGATCAAAAGGATCGACCTTTTCAGGATATATTCGTCGACTGCATCAAACGTTCTGGTCGTTGTAGCTGGTTCTACTGACAACAAAATTGTACATACAGTGTAGTATATATATATATGTATTATTATTATTATGATGGTTTTAGATTGATAAAAACTGAGATGTTGCACAAAACATGCATGAGTTTATATTCAAATAAAGCTTCATTGTATGTTTTTTTTTAAAAAAAAAAGAAAAGAGGGAAGAGGGGTATATGATGAATACAGTAATATGCATAGTCCATCTACAATCTGATTAGACTCTATTGGACACATCTTTTCTTGTCTTGTTTAATTGCCCAATTCGGCAAGTGGCTATCTTGCTAAGGGGAGCATGAGGTCGTGCCACGACAGATAGATACCAATACATCAGGTTAGATATGATCACTTGATCATGTAATGATCGCTCAGGATTAGTTAATTTGTTATATGATAGTCGATATATGGCTCGTTCTGTATCCATAGAAAATCGTGTATCCGTACATTTCTTTTCTTTTCTTCTAAACAACTTGCTAAATCCACCCCTCTTTTTCTTTTTTCGCGTGGTAGACAAGGTTGCATGGCTTGTGCTGTATTGTGCATAGAGATCGACAGTCAAACTTAAGTCAATGGCTGAATCTACTTTTTTAAAGTAAAAGATGACCCCTGAGGAAGTTGATTTTTGAATAGGAGAATCTTTTTTTTTAACGTTAGCTTTACATTATATTTATTCTTTAAAACTCAACATATTACCTTTGTTATTCAAATCTTGAGCAGTAAACGAATAGCATAGTTTAGAACTTTTACGTTCAGTAGTTGTTCTCTTTTTGTTGGCAACACTGTATGTTGTCACATTCAATTCAATACATGATTGTCTAGTAAAATAAGTACATTATTGTGGTATATGTGTACGGACATACTGTGGGTATCTGGTTCTTTTATTCTTTTTGTTTTTCAAGGAATGACCAAGACTCATGTTCATGAAGAAAGAAAAAGGGAAAATAAAAAAAAAAGTTTATCAAGCAAACTTAAAGCTGTCAGTTTTGTCTATTTTTATGGCATCCGTAATTCAAAGGGAACTTCCTTTTTTGAAACATGCACAGAGCATCGATTCAAACTCAGTTTTATGATGACGACATTTAATTTTTTTTTCTTTTTTTCTCTCTTCTTTTTTTTTTTTTGAAAAGTTTAAATCAACGATGATGGATATTGATGTTGAAGCCATGCTTGATGCTCCTTACCAGGAGAAGAAGGTAAATGAATCAAAAAGATTACAAAAAGGAAAATCAAAACTTATTTTGTACCTGTGTGTTCTTTTAGGATGAAAGACCAGTTGAAAATGACAGAGACCGGTATGTTGCATTATTCTTTTGATTTTACTCATTACTTAACTTTTATTTAGCCATCGTAGTCCTCTACGCAGTCCTCATCGCCGCGAATCCCGTCATGAATCTCGCCATGAATCTCGTCATGAATCTCGTCATGATTCTCGCCGTCGCTACGACTCACGCTATGAATCACGTCACCGTCATTCTCGGTCACCCTCTCGTCACCGCTCTTCTCACCGCTCGAGTTCGAGAAGACATCGCTACTCTCGCTCGCCCAGCCGAGACCATCGCTACAGACGCTCACCTTCACGTGAATACCGTAGACGTAGAACCATCAGTCCTCCACCCAAACGCAGCCGGACTCCTGAGCGACCAAAACGTGATAGAAGAACCCGATCTCCTTCTCCCCCTGTGCCTGAAGAGGAACGAGATAGAAGAACCGTATTTGTAACCCAACTGGCTGCACGCTTGACCACACGTGAATTTGAAGAATTCTTTGCTCAAGCAGGTCGTGTGCGTGAAGCCAAAATCATTACAGATAGAAACTCTAGAAAATCAAAAGGGTACGTTTCACTAATAATTTGCATACATTGAAACTCATATATGTTTAGCTGTGGATATGTTGAATTTTATGATGAAACATCTGTACAAAATGCACTCAGCTTATCAGGCCAAAAGCTTTTAGGTATTCCAGTCATCGTTCAGTTATCAGAAGCAGAAAAAAATCGCTTGGCTATGGCTGCTCAAAGAAATGCGTAAGTCTTGCTATTGAGGTTGTATCTAGACTAACTTTTTTTTTTCTTTCTATAGAATGGGAGTTACAACTGAACCTTTATATCAAAGATTATACGTTGGCTCACTTCATTTTAGTTTAACAGAGAATGATGTTCGACAAATATTTGAACCTTTCGGTCCACTTGATTTCGTCAATCTTCACAAAGGTAAATCTTGTAATATTAGTGTTTTAGTAAATTAATATGGCTACCATAGATCCTGAAACAGGGCGTTCAAAAGGGTTCGGGTTTATTCAATATAAAAATGCTGCTGATGCTAAACAAGCTTTAGAAAAGATGAATGGCTTTGAGTTAGCTGGTAGAAATGTATGTCTTTCAAAAAAAAAAAGAAAAAAAAGAAATGCCTTAACCATTTTATAAAGTTAAAAGTAGGTCTTGTTACTGAAAAGTCTGGAACCACCATGTCTGCTTTTGGCCTTGATGACGAAGGTATGTGCAATGTCTATAAGGAGTATTGTATATTAACAAATTTAATAGAAACGGAAGGGCTGGCATTGAACTCGCTTTCTCGAGCAGAACTCATGGCCAAACTAGCAGCAAGAGACCCCGACACATCAAGCGTCAAACCTACCAAATCAACGAATACAATGTAAGTAAAGCATTGTTTCACGAATTATTTATTCTAACGCAACCTTGTGTATAGATTGAAGCCCAACATTCCTGCTGCTGCCACACGTTATGTCATGCTAAACAATATGTTTAACCCCAACGAGTAAGTGATGAGTCATATGCTTTACCATGTATTCATCTTTATTTTTTCTGTTACAGAGCAACAGAGCCAAATTGGGTAAGAGATCTTGAAGATGATGTTAAGGAAGAATGTGAAAAATATGGCCAAGTAGAGCATATTAAAGTCAATAGTGATTCCATGGGCGAAATATTCGTAAAGTTTGATAGTTCTAGATCAGCAGAAAAGGCGATTGCAGCATTGAATGGAAGATGGTTTGATGGTAGACAGATCACAGCTGCTTGTATCTCGGATGCTATTTATAATGCGAATGTCTAAGAGAGTCGATAAGAAAAAACACACATACACACATTTATAACTATTTCTCCCAATAGAAGTGACTCTTTGGATATTATTATTATCTTTCATGAAGCAAGAAATACATATTTATATAAATGCACATATACGGAAAAAGTTGTACTTACGATATCAGTACTATAGGGTTTTCATTCGCTAAAATAAAATAAAAAAAAGGTTTCAAAGCAAACAAAAAGCAACTGAATATCTCTCTCTCTTTTTTTTTTCTTGCAGGGAATAATTAAAAGACCTCTTTCATTCTATTGGGATAAAGTAAGTGCATTGGGAGATAATAATAATATATAAATAAACTCTCTATTTTTGACATCTTTCCCTTCTGTAAGAAGGGTAATATCTAAATTTACAAGACAAAAAATGACCTTTTTTGTTATACGAGCATAGAATTAAGGAGTAACCGAAAAGAAGGAGAAGAATACTTGACACTTACCTTGAAAGGAAAGCTTATTCTCTGCATTCGACTAAACTCACAACGATCGTGTCATACACTTACTATTTGGGTACGCGTGAGCAAAAAGAAAAAATTATGCAGCGGTTGACAGTTACAGAAAAGGGCTCGATAAAAATGGTAGGTCTGTGGTTCAAAAGAATAAATAAACTTTGTATGATGAAACAACCATCAAACTTGCCTGGTCTTTATTCCTCCGCCTCGTGCGCGCACGACCAAAAGTAACGTAATGTGTGTATATATATGTATATGTGTGTGCCCCCCTTAAGACTCTCCCTTATTTATTCCGTACCTGGGTACCCCCTCCTCTCAGTTTCTGTTCAACTTGTTTCGATGCTGTTGTTACTGCTATATATATAAATCAATTCCCTTTTTCCTTGTTATTGTCTTTTTTTCTTTCTTTTCTTTTTAAAAAAAGTATTCCAAAAAAAAAAACAATAGGTTGACCTAGAGTTTTTTATATTTCTATTTTCTTTTATCAAGTTTTTGTGTGAATAATATATCTATTATACGGCGTGCCGTTGTCATTTCTTCTTCTTTATATACATCTCTCTCTTTTTATATCTTTGGAACACCCGGCTTGCTGGTTTTATTAGACATTCTTTTTTATATACAACCCACCCCTTTTCACTCTCATTTCAATTAAAATGCTTTCATTAAACCCTGGTTTCAATTTCGCTACTGGTCCATTTGCTCAAGGCTTACAACCATCCATGCTACCCTTATATTCACCTGTAAATGATTTTGATCTGTTTGATAATGAAATAATGACATCTCAGGAGATGCCTTATCTCTATCAACAGCAACAACAACAACAAGTATTCGAACAAGGCTTGTCTTTGAATTCATATCCTTATCGCTTGTCGAACGAATTATATTATCAAAATCAATTTAGAGATGTAAATAACAGCATGTATAGTACAAAGCCAATCTACCACCAACATGTGAGACCAAGCTATCCAACCAGACAAGGTAAAAGAAAATGATTCAATAGATAATGTGTGTGCAGATAATTAACCAATAAAGTATAGAGATGGTAACGCCTCCTACAGTAGTTGCATCTGATGTTTCAGTCACAAGCTCACGGCTACTCTCGACTTCTCCTTATCTTTATCAACCTTATGGATCACGACGGGCCTCGATCAACACATGCCGTTCCGCCTCACCTACTGGTGAATCGAGTCCAGGCAGCAGCAGCAAACGATACGTCTGTCACTTATGCAGTAAACGATTTACAAGACCTAGTTCACTTACTACACATATTTACAGTCATACAGGAGAAGTAAGTTTTATTACTATATTGTGATTTAATTACTCATTTAATTATAGAAACCCTTCAAATGTCCTGTGGGCGAATGTGGCCGGCAATTCTCTGTGGTGAGCAATCTAAGAAGACATGCCAAGATTCATAATAACAACAATAATCGATAGCAGTTGAATGCATCATCTTTTTACTGATCTCGTTCTCCTTTTATCCTGCATTTTCTCTTCTTTTTTTTTTGCCACCACAAATTATAACCTGCCCTTTTCCCTCCTTATTCTGTAATAAAATCGTGTACACATATGTCCTCATGCTACTGGAAGAGGGAGGAGAGGCTTTGATTGCCTTTTTTCCTAAAAGTTGCCGATACCGTCTATATGTATTAAGCTTTGTTCATCTATGGTAGCATTGTGCATGTAACTTTGTTGTGAACCAAAAGGTGACACTGATCTTCTCCCCCATTCGAGGAGAAACAAAAATAGATTGTGTAAGACCAAGACGAAAATGAAGAAAAAAAAAGAAAAAAAAAAGCTTGTGGTAACGAAAAACAAGCAATACGGCATCTTTTCGTTATCATCCCGTTGAGCGTCATTGGCAGAAAATGGTCATATTGACCTGGTCTGTTACCAGACTTTTTTTTTAATTACAGATGTAATTGAATGTGAGCGTATGATTTGAGTTACCATGGAAATGAAAGAACCCTCCTCTGATAACACATATGGAATCACTTGATCCTCTTTGTGCTTTATTCAATTGAGTAAAACTATGTAAGCAAAAAGAAACCGAGTAATCAATAAAGATGTGCCATTCTATAAAAGTAAGTTATTACTACAAATGGGGCTTCCGATGGTTCATCATGACGATAAGGGCTTCAAAAGAAAGGGCACTGCCTCAGAATCTTTGCGGTTATACTGTCCGCGTGGAGCACAAGGGTCGATTCGTGCAATCCAAAGCTTCATGATTTAAACAACAGACTGCATTAATTCTCGCGACGATACTGTTTTTGTGTCGATGCGCTCTATGAGCTATTATCTCTTTATCATTATTTCGTTTAGTGCAACTTGTCGTAACGTTACATTTTTCATGATTTGTATTAAACATCCATCCACAGTGTGTCTTGTACCTTTTTTGTGTATAAAACCGGGATACATGCTGTTCAAGCATGTACTGGATTCAATGATGTGAATAGTAGAGAATACAAGTTTTTTTTTTTCTAAAGAAAAATAAGAAGGAAAAAAAATCAACATTTGATGCAAATGGTGCACATCCCATTTACATTGTTACCATTGGCAATAGCCCATTCTCACTCTCTTTTTTTTTTTTTTATATATGTCACAAACGGAAATCGTGGCTTTGTTTGTCACATAACATCAATGGATTATTAATGGCACCAAGTTTAACAAGGATGAATGAAGTTAAAAAGACAGAGAGCGAGAGATGGCAACTAGTCTCTTTGACAAAAAAAAATAATAAAGAGATTGAAATTTATCAGGAGCAAATATCATTCATATCCTCTTGCTATTGCATTGTTGATCCCCAATGAAGCCAAAAAATGAATGGCGCCTACAATAAATATCCGGTACACAATGTTTAAACATAATCATGAGTTCACAATGTCCAACGAGGGGAAACATGTTTGTCTTACGCTCATGCGAATTTACCAAGCAAAATTTCCAAGACTGGAGTAATTATGTGTTTGGGAAATATCACACCTCATTTTGTTTTAGTGTATACACTTAACCAATTAAAGAACAAGGCTTGTTTTTTTGTCAACAAGTTTCAAGAATAATAGTACTAGTCTTTTTCGCGCTCACATCTCTATCATCATCTGACGAGCATGAGGGTCGACCTTGTATCGTTGATCTGCACTGGTTCTGATACGTGTAGTTGTGATTTATCAACATTTTATGAGTTTTACATTCAAGAGCGAGCCTTGGCACACATCATTGCTTGGCACATATCACTGCTTGGCAAATCAAACGACAAAAGAGAGCGAAAAACGATTCGTCCTTGAGGAGTTTAGTTGTATAAACCAAACACGACCTTTCCGTTTCCTTGGCAATCTGCGCAGCAATCTTGCGCAGCAGTAAGAAATAAAGAATAGTCTGCACATATCTTCATTATGGATCGACTGCGGGATTCAGGGACGTCACAAGAAAAGATTGACTCATCAGTTATCATCTGTCTTTGCTTAGCTCCTCTTTTCCCTCGAATGTCAAATTATCTCACGGGTCAAATATATATGGAGAAATGGATCAAACTTTGCGAGTGCAGACAAGATGTAGTTTAATAAAAAAAAATGAAGTTTTATTCGATATATCGTGCAGGGTTATGAACAAGGTATCTTTACACGCTATTTACAAGATGAGGATGGCTGTTATTAGGAACAGTAAACCATCTCCATCCTTTATTAAACAAGTCATTCATAAGCTATAATATACAAATGTGTTCAGCATGCTTTATATCTTTTTTTTTATAGTATACCTTGAGTCTAAGGACAGTATCCTTATGAACTTTGTATCTATCTGGTATAAGCCAATCGGGTATCATATCTTCTTCTATTTCGTCTACAACGTCATTTCCTCCTACTTGTCCTTCTTGTTGTTGTTGTCTCTGAAGCAATCGTTGCTGCCGCAACTCATTATCATGTTGCATTCTTAATTCTTGCTGTGGGGTCGGATCTGTTTGCATGGTATCTAAATATGCTCTAAATTGTTCACCAGCCTCATAGACCATCATACACATCTCTTCCACCTCCACAGGCCGACCCGCAGCCAGGCAGAGCACAAGTAAATCATGAGCGTTCCCCGAAACAAGTGCCTCACGCACACATTCCTCAAAGGTCCCGTCCAGGTTAGACTCCAAGTACAGACTGGTCACTTCAAATAACTGGCCAAAGTAGCTGGCAAATCGTGTGCGTATGAATTTATTCTCATCTACCCCTTGCGAACAGTGCATACGCCAGACCCAGGTAAATGATCTTGGTAAAAAGGGAGCAAGTGGATATTTGGTACTTCTTCTTCTATATCTCTACATATAAAGTCAATCGTATGAAACAGAGCCTTGATCTTACTTACTGGATCATGCAACACTCGTATAGAGGCTGTATGTAAGTACCGCGACCGTACCTCAAGCGAGAATCGAGCATAGTCATGTTCTGCGTCTGTAGGTAAGTCATATGATAGTATGCGTTCTACTGTCAACTGCTGTAAGGTCGCCAAGAGATCGCTAAACGTGGCTTTCCGTTCAGTAATGGGTAAATCTTGGACTTGATCACAAATGAACTGAAGTGCCTGCATGGCAAATTGTGTTTTATGTTTTTGTCGTTCTGATGAGGAAAGTGATTCAAATGAAACAAGTAATGAACTGACACTGTAATGAAAAGGAAAATGGCGCTTTATGAAATGTTTTGTGTGGCGTTTCAGAGGTAATATGGATAATAAGATGGTAAGGTCTTGGTATTCCAAGTAATTGAGAATGGACCAATAAAGTTCTACAGGCAAGAGTTGAAGCATGATGTATTTTTCAAAAATAAAAATAAAAAAAGAAAAGAAAAAGAAATGATGTCCTTTTTATGCAACACCGTACGTCACCTCCCCTCTTTCTTTCTTTCTTTCTTTCTTTCTTTCTCTTTTTTTCTCCTTTTCTATTGAATGAATAGGCTTGTCGAGTTTACTGGGGAACAAAGAATATCTGATATAGTTCTTTTTTTTTTTTATTATATTGAATTTATTCAATACAATCAATAAAAATTAGACTAATAATGAAATAAAAAAAACTGTCAACTTGCATGTATAATTCTTTGTTCTATGGCTTGGTGATAACTGTCTGTCTCTGTCTCTGTCTCTGGCTCTCTCTAGAATGAGTGACTTTGATTTTTTTAAGAACAGCGATCTGATACATTGTTGCATAATAGCAGTAAATTCCCTTGTAGTAGTTGGCATGGATCAAGCGCGGTATATGATAATAACAACACAGCAAGTTGACTCATGATGCATGAAAAGATACTCTTTATTTGGGCATTCAATGTTTTTCTTTCTTCAAAAGGTGTAAAATGACGCTATGTGAACATTACCTGATAACCATCCAATCAAAGGTCAACATTACACATCTCCTGGAGCTGCACTTTACTGATAAACAAACATAAATGATTTTCCTCTTTTTTTTTTTTTTTCTCACTTCTTTTCTCGCAGACAAATACACCAATGTCATTTGTTGAAACAGTCGAATTAAAGCATCGACGCTCTCACCTTTCACTCGATAACACCATTGAATCAGCCGTCTTGAAGGATGATCCATTATGCTTGGAGAAACAAAAGATGACGGATGATTATATATCAAAAACATTAAAGGGACGGAGAAAACTACAAAAATTCTACAAGAATCAAAACGAATTGATCGATTCCATGCTTACTGCCTTGGATAAGAATACTCAACAACAAGAAGAAGAAGAGACAAAACAATTGCTCAAGGTAAGATAAAGATATGAAAAGATAGAAATGATATTTAATTCTTTGAAAGTTAAAAATTGCCATCTATGGCTCTGTTGTGGCCAACGTGCTCTTATTTGTACTTCAGCTCGTTGCTGCCGTCAGTTCGGGTTCACTTTCGATCTTTTCTACTATGGCTGATGCATTTATGGATCTCTTGAGTTCAACTGTCCTGTTGTGGGCATCGAGACAAGCCAATAAAACAAATTTGACAAAGTATCCCGCTGTAAGATATCATACGGCATGCAGCAAAAAAAGAAAACCTAACTGCTTATAGGGAAAATCACGTATGGAGTCAGTAGGCATCATCATATTCTCTTGCTTAATGTCATGTGTAGCCTTGTTTTTGATTGTAAAAGAAATCATGATAAACATTTTTGTATCTAATGTATTTCGTTTTAGATTGAGTCTGCTCAAAAGCTTGTGGAAAACGACCATTCTCCCGACTTGACTTATTTAGCCATTGGATTCGTATCGTCAGCATTAGGTACATTTTTATATAATTTATACAAAAATAGAAGCATTATACCATGTTGATATAATCTAAATTATTATAGCGGTTAAACTTTTGCTATTCATTTACTGTCAATCGTTATCTAAATTCAATTCCGCAAAGGTCTTGGCTCAGGATCATCGAAATGATTTGTTGGTTAATAGTTTAGGATTGACAACAGGTGTCGTAGGCAGCCGAGTCGCTCCATGGGTCGATCCAGTAGGCTCTATCATTATTGCGCTGATCATTTTATACAGCTGGGCATCTACATTAATAGGTAACACACACACAAAAGTCAAAATGAGCGTTACTTTTTACACTTTCTTTTAGAGCATATTCCGATGGTAGTTGGCAAAAGTGCGGATACGCAATTCTTAAACATGATTACTTATATTGGTATATATATTGTCATAGAAACCATACCCATGACAACATTTTTTTAAAAGACATCATCTTTAGCTTTGACACATCCTGGAGTAACCATGGTGGATACATGCCGAGCTTATTACGCGGGCAACAATCTATTTGTGGAAGTCGACATTGTCCTACCACCTACGATGGAGTTACGTGAATCACACGATATAGGTGAAGCATTGCAAACTAAACTAGAGTCTTTGCCTGATATCGAGAGAGCCTTTGTCCATGTGGACTATGAAACATCACATAAGCCAGAGGTAAAAAGCGAACAAAGTACCAATATAGTACACTAATTATATATATTCAGCATCAGAAATCAAAATAACCTCAAACAGTCTTGGGGAGAAGTGTGATTGACGTCGTTTTTTTTTTGTTGCCAATCCATATATGGGATAAAGGGGAAAAAGTAACTTTTTTAAATAAAAATAGTCTTTTTTCTTTCTCTTTCTCTCTCTCTCTCTCTTTTTTTTTTTTATTTCATGCCCATCATTCATGATGAATATGCAAGATTCAATTCAAAGCGACGCTTCACTTTTTGGTAATATTTATGCAGTAAAGGAAAAAAAAAATTAATATATTTATTTTGATAGATAAGCCAATATCCATTATTTTATTTCATTTATCAATGAGTCATTATATTCCATTGTTTGAACAAGCAGGAATTGATCTTGGACGGTATTTATTAATGAAGGACCCCAAAGATTTTATAAGCATTGGTATTCGCGATCCTGGTGATCTTGACATACTCATTACTTGCTCAAAGGCTCTGGCAGCACATATAGTCCATAAAAGGATGACATCTGAGGAAACAATAGTTGAAGAAGAAGAAGAGGATCTTCATAGTTGTAAATCGAGCCACACTATGAATACAAATAGTGGTGGTACGGATGACATATACATTACTTCATGTCGACCATCAATCGTTAAAAGGGCTATTGATGCATACAACCATAGTAGCTCATCTACTATCATACCCACCGTTCAGTCCAATACATCATCAGGCGCCATGATCGGAACTGTTAGATACCGACAACAGAGTACAAATAAACAAAATACCAGCAGACCACTTTCGATGCCAGTCCTTCTGCCTTCACATACGCCTCCTCCTGATTATTACTTTGATATGACATTCAGTAAGAGATTAGAGAGATGCAAGTCCATGATATTCCCTAGAGAGGAAGAAGGCAAAGAGGAGCTACCACCATATACTTGTACAGTCTATAAAATGGGTTATGTCCATATCAAAAAAGAGTTTGATGCTCCGGATGTACGAACAAAGTGGAGGGTGTGGAGGTAAATGACAACATCATGAATATCCTAGATGTATATATATATATATATATATATATTCTGATGTCTCTCTCTATAGAAAGCTCTATGTGGAACTATGGGGCACTGTACTACGAGTTTATCGTACTGCACCGCCTAAAGATAAAGTAGATTATTACTATACATTTGGACCACTTAAAGCTCCATATTACTATTATCACAAATACTACTATACGCCTATCTTGACACTCTCCCTTGCTGGTGCTGAAGCATCAAGAGCCCTGGACTATTTAAAAAGACCCAATGTACTCCGACTGACAACTCAAGAGGGACCTCAACTATTATTAAGATTATCTTCACATGTAGAAATGATATCATGGGTGGAACATCTTCAAGCGGGTAAATATATAAAAAATGAAAATTATTAAAACATTTATCCAATAAGCTTTTATTGTAGCTATCAATATATCACTTGATCTTGAGGATCGTCCTATGCCCAAGTTTATCACTTTACCCATTCGTAGCTTGACTTCAGGCACTTTGGACTCTAGGACAATTGAATTGGAAAGAGCGAGGGAACAAAGGAGGAGAGAACAAAGAGAGATACTTATCTGATTTACTATTATTATTATTGTTATATATATTTGTATAAAATAAACACGTGTGTGTATATGTGTATGTATTCCATATTAAAAATCGCAAATCTATTATAAGTTATAGGCATTTTTTTTATCATTATGTTATAGGAATGTAGCTTCTAGTCTATGTCATTGTATACATTGACCTACAGAAAAAACACTATTCTTTTAATGTGATGCGCCAGAAGAACTCATATGAGCTTATTTTCTACTTCTCTGTATACACACACATGATACTTTTTGAAAAGATCTCAGTCACACGACTTTAAATCGTACTTTACCTGTTTTGTCACAAATAGACATGTTGTGACAGGTTCACTATCTCACATTTACACCAGGTCTCAGTAGATCATTATTTACTCCAACATGACCGAGAATAACAGAGAGGTTACTTCTGTTATGGTTCATACTACCTTTTTGAATAATGTAATCGAACGAGACTAGAGGGTTTTACTCGTACACCTGTTAGGTTTGTGAATGAATAAAGTCGTCTTTTCAAAGGATATTGAATCAATAAATACTCTTTGCACTCTGTGAGCATTACCTCGCGCATAACTATATAAAGTAAAAGACACTGAATGCGTCAGGATTTGGGCTATACCACAACAACAAGAGACTTACCACTGCTCTATCCCCAGGCGTTTGTTATTTCAATTGATATCTATTGAATAGACTCCAGTATCATTCATGTCGTTGAGACAGACGGTTTTTCATAATGTACCCATTTTATATTCAATCGTCCATCCATAGCTTACCTTATATCAGCATATTCACAAGTTTACTGTCTCGTAATTCAAAGGTACAACTCCAGCATTCACCCATTTCCCTCCAATTGATATACATCATCATCTCTAATGCAACCCTTAGGGCCCTACATCACAATAACCTGATGTGATCAAAGTAACTATTCTTTTCGTTCTAATGTATACGCATGACTTTTTTTTTCATAATTTTTTTTTCTCTCTCACATGAGCATAAACTGGGTGCTTTTCCCTACTTTGTATAATGTGATCTTGTTTGTTATGCTTTCTTGTTTCTTATGTCTAGCCCGAGTGAGATCTTGATAGTTCATAATTTACCTAATCAAATATAGTAATTTACAGGTGAACACTTCGGGAAAGGAGAGGAACAAGTTTTGTTGACCTAAACAAAAAAGACTCCTTTGAACGTTGTTTTGCTTCAACTTTTGTGGTTCTTATACATCCTATCTATGTTATAAATATGGAAATGGGATGTCGCTTTTATATAACGAAGACCAAAGAATGAAAAAAAAAGAGAGACAAACTTTTACAGAACGAGTTCCGCTTTTCACTTCAGAAACACAAATGATATACCCTCGGGTATGTTCGGCAATGGTAAACAAGACAAGTAATTGACATGTACAGACAATTTCCTGTTTGTATCTCAAAATTCTTTTTCTACTTTTATCTGTATTCATTCAAGAAGCATTAGCAATGATATCTGTTCGTGTCACACTCTCAAATATATTTATATGTATGTATACATACCATAGCTCCTTTTGCTCTTGCATCAAAGATTGAATATAAAAGATGTTTATTCGATAATTGAGATGAAAAAGCATACCAGTCAAGAGAAAAGGAAAGGTAAAAAGGAAAAAGAAAGCTCATAGATCATTGTGCGTCCGTTTGGTTTGTCATAAAATAGTGGAGTATGAAGTCACTAGTATCTGTTTTTATACATGTAAAAACAAACAAAACGAATAGATTAAAGCAAGAATAAGAGAGTGAATGTTCATCAGGATGACCTTGGCTATAGATTCATACCCATATGAGTGTGCTAATACAAAAGATTATAACTTATTATTCGAGAAGGAAGGCACATGTTATCATTTTTTTTATCGAGAAAATTTTTTTCATTTTTTTAATTTGGGGGACCCTCTTGTTTTTTTATGATATTTTATAGTCAAAAGAATGACAACTTACCCTCCTTTAGAACGAATGATAAGTAGAGCCTTTGTTCTTTACGTATCTGTTCGTGTGTTTTTAGTACGAATTGCTAAAAAGACCCATATTGATCATGAATAATGATTCAAACAACTTTTAATTTCATTTTTTTTCGTTTTTATTTTTTTATAAAAAACAAGAGGAATATAAACCTAATAAGCTATTAACTGATGACGGTAGGATCCTATAGATGGTACATGCATTCTCCCTTCTATGCTCATATCCTATCCTTTTCCCTTGTTATTTAACATTTTTTTTAAAAAAAAATAGCTTTTTTCATAAGGGGGACGAGGGAGACGCGCTCAATTTTTTTTTATTTTTTTACAAAAAAAACAACAAAAAAATAAAAAATTCAAGCGGTCAGTCTGATTGGTTCATATTATAATTTTGAGAAACTGATTATAAAAAGGATGATTTTCCCTTCCCTTTTTTTTTCTCAACTCTTTTCGTTTAAGAAACTATGGCCGCTACTAAAAAGTCTACTACTACCTCTACTACTACCTCTACTACTACTTCTACCAAGAAGTCAGATCATCCTACTGTAAGTTCATTATTACTTTGGTACATGTCTATGTGAATGCGTGAGAGCTTATCTGTTTATTTTTATATGTAATATAGTATGAAGCTATGGTCAAAGGTAAAAAGGAATTATTATAGATTGAAGAAAAGTTTAGTAGCTTATTTATTTATATAGCCGCTATTCTCGCATTGAAGGAACGTAAGGGTTCTTCTAGACCCGCTATCAAAAAATACATCTTGGCCAACTTCAAGGTTTCTCCTGGTGCCCACTTTGATACCCAAGTTGCTGCTGCTATCAAGCGTGGCCATGCCAAGGGCATCTTTGAACTTCCTAAGGGTAAAGTATATTAAAATATGTGCGATGATATGTTACAGCGTAACTGATATATATATGAATTGGGTAGGTCTTTCTGGTACCGTCAAGTTAAACAAGACAGAAAAGAAGGAGGAAACAAAGAAGCCTGCAAAGAAGGAAGCTACCAAGAAAGAAACATCTCCCAAGAAGGAAGCCTCTCCCAAGAAGGAAGCCCCCAAGAAGGCTGCTGCCAAGAAGAAGGCTACTCCCGCTACTACTGCTGCTACTGCTACTACCAAGAGAACTGCTGCTGCTGCTGCAAAAAAGGCTGAAGAAGCTAAAAAGACTGAAGCCAAGAAGCCTGCCGCAAAGAAGGCCGCTGCCCCTAAGAAGGCTGCTGCTACAAAGAAGGCTGCTGCTCCCAAGAAGGCCTCTCCTTCCAAGAAGAAGTCTACTACTGAAAAGGCCAATGTCAAGGCTCCCAAGAAGAAGACTCCTGCTCCTGCTAAGAAGGCCGCTGCTGCCAAGAAGGCTGCTGCCACTAAGAAGGCCACCCCTACCAAAAAGGCAACCACTGCTTCCAAGAAGAAGGAGACCAAGGCATAAGTTGAAATCATTTTGATTGATCCCAAACCTTCCCATAATTTCACATCATATCCTCCTTTTCTCTCTATTTTTTCATTACCCCCTTTTCTCTTAAAGAATTTTCCCCTTGTAATTATAATGACTTTGGGATATTTGTTTATTTTTGTACAGTTTATTGAAAAACATAGCTTCAAACTACTTTTAATAAAAAAAAACGGCTTGAAAAAATTTAAAAAAAAAGTACGCGTTTTGAATTTTTAAAAAATTAACAAACTTTTATTGATGCATCATGATTACACTCTAGTTCATTAACGTGATCCAGTGTAGTCACCGTGACATTGTTACTGATCTCAAAGCTTTGGACATCAATGTCGTCTACACAGGAAATATATAGTAATCGTTTTGGTTCCTTGGAAGTAGCCACAGTTAGCTGCAAAGATACCACCGAAAGGTTGATCTAGGTCTACATTTGGCCAAGCCAGATGGGCCTCCATAGGGTTAATAATAATCAGGTAGCCTTGACCATTAGTAGATCATCGGGAAGGCTTCGCGCTGATGGTTCTAAGGGAGATCAAGTGATGAGTGATCGAGACTACATCATAATCCCTAATGCTGTGTGTGGATAAAACAGTCATGGTTGAAGAATCTTGATGAAAGCCGAAAAGGGTTCCGAATAACGCATCTGTTGCTGCTGATCCCAAGCAAGGGAAAGTCAGAATGGAGTCGCCGTATGGATCAAAGCTGAGGATACGACACACTGCTGAAGCTTTGCAAATTATAGCTTATGATTTGTCGAGGAACTGGAGCGCACCATTACGTGTATTTTTTGCTGTTGGACGTAATACTGACGTTGAGTGGTGAAAAATATAAAATGACGATGTCCGTCTTGATCCATAATAAAGAGGGTTATATAGAGACTCATTATGTCTATACTTCTTCTTCTTTAGTTATTTAGATTATATTACAAGGTGCAATTGCATGTTTTTGTTCACCGTATTCACAGAAAGCGGAGGTGCTAATGAAAGATTTTTTTTGTGACATTGGAACCCTTTTTTTTTTGTATTTTTTGATCTGTCACATTGTGGTACAAGAAAGGATATAAGAAAAAAATGCCCGGCTCAATATTGCAATGGACTTGATCATGATTTATGGGTTATTACCAATGAATTTAATTGTTGACTAGACATAATCATCAACAGTAAGATAATTTAAATGAATTGTACTTCCGCTAAGCTCAGTTACTAAGGTGATTCATAGATCGTTCTTTGACAGCACTTTTTGAAGACAGATCTATTCAGGTACCTGTGCCTTTCAGCAGATTTACAGGGGGGCGAGAAAGAGATTTTCTTTAACCATAACCATGTCTATATTTAGGAAAATACCATATTCTTAGTACTATAATAATGTTTTTTGTAAAAAAAAAGCGCGTTTCAAAATAAATGCAGTACTAGCCGTAATGTATATATACAAATGTGTGCCTCTTGACGGTAAAAAAGAAGGCAATGTATGTATTTGCATTTATTTTGAAAACGATATAAAGATCTCCTCTTATCTTGTCCATGTTTCCACAGATCCATCTTCTTCACCAAAAAAGGCTTTTTCAGCCATATGGCAGAATAATCCAACTTCATATACGCCTGTTAACATCTTGAGTTGAGCATATATCGTGTAAGGGTCCATAATGGGCCCAAAATGAGCATCGATGACAAAGTTGCCATTATCTGTAACTACAGGTCCAGCCTTATTGACTGCCATACGCAATGTTGCTTTGATAGGTTTGCTGCTCAGATTGTTTTCAATCACCTTTAGGACTGACTTATATGCCATAGGGACCACTTCGATTGGCACACCCTTTACCCAATTTGTACCCAATAACTTGGATTTCTTTCTATAATCTATATAAATAACATTGATTTAATAAACTTCGCTTGTTTACAAGATATCATCATTTACCTGCAACAATGACAAATTTTTTTGCTGCTTGAGCTACTAACATTTCTTGGAATTGACACGCTCCCCCACCCTTAATAGCGTTCAAACCCTTATCTACTTCGTCCGCACCATCGATCGTCACATCAATCTCTGGGTATTGTTCGAGGCTTCCCAATTGAAGACCACCTTCCAATATCAAAAGTTTACTCTGAAATGAGGTAGGGATATAGACAATATGCTTCAATTCTGGCTTTTGCAATATACGTTCAACCACATACACGACGGTTGAGCCAGAGCCGATACCGACCACCTTGTGTTCGGGTAAGATATATTCATCTACTGCAGAGTAAGCCGCCTGTCTTTTTCCTATTTCAATAGAAGAGTCTGCCATTTTAATATGATTCTACAAAAAAGGGAAAAGAAGAAAAGAATCAAAAAATGCAATAAAAAAAGATTAAAATGATGTAGGAACAAAGTCACCATGACAAACAAGCCCAGATGATCTTCACGTGATGGCCACTTTAAAATACAGTACGGCTTAGCAATGCTTCCCCTTTTTTCTCGATACATGGATTTCTTGGAGAGCTTTGTTAGTCTTTACTACTGAGATGTACTAAAGAGAGTAAAAGAAGATGAAATACTTCCTGCATATATGGTACATGGTTATAAGGATACTATATCTGTCGTGTCATCTACTAGTGAAGATAAGATACAGCTTGAAGCAATAAGTGAAATACTTTGCTTTATATAAAACAAGACCTTTAAACCAGATCATGTAAAAGTATTCAATATGAATGAAGTAAATGATTTGGACGAATGGTTGATGAAGAATACCTTTCACTTGCGAAACAAAGCTCAATAGAGTTAAAAATGGGGAAACCAAGATTACTCAACAGTATACAAATAATAAAAAAATGACCCCTACGAACAGTTTTTTTCTTTCTCTAATTGACGCACATAAAAATAAAAAGCTTATCGTTGAAAACATACAACATAGAGTATCATTTCTCTTTGTCTTTTACATTCTGCCTGCGCGTCTGAATGGTCGCTGTTTTAATTTTTCTCTCTCTCTCTCTAGAGTGCTACACACCTCGAAACTTTTTTTCTTCTTCCTTTGATACAAAAGAGCAAATATGGTAGAACGTAAATAAATAAATCATACAACAACCACAATCATAATTACTGATTTTATTTAAACTAGCAACTAAAGCATCCGGCTTATTGTCTTTGGATGGTAATTATATTATATATTTAAGGTCTAAAGTTTGACATCATCTATTTATATGTAGTATTAAGCTTAATCAATGAGTCCCGCATGACTTATGGCTTAAGACATCAAGACTATCAACGATACCGGTAATAAGATAGCTACTACATAAAGCTTGGTTCCAACATTTATTTTAGTGAATACTGTACCAATCGCGTTCGTCGTCTTCGCCAAATTTTAAAATTAAGTCAATCAAACGACAAAAAGGCTAATGTTTGCAAACCTTTACCAAAAGAGTTTCATGATAACCGCTATCTCCAACTTTATGTGTATGAAACCGAACGAGCTTGGGCTTATGCTATGGAATTAAAGCAAGAATCAACCAATAGTATGGAAACTCGTCAGAGACATCATCTTGTCAAGAGGTTAAAAAGAGCAGCTCAGCATGCTTCATTTCTTTATGGCCTTTGTGAACAACAAACTGTGGACAGTAAAACTGTTTTTGACGTCAAGGTATGTGTGGTTATCATGTGTGTGTATATATAAAACTAACGCTTGGGGAATAAGGCCTATGCTGCACTTATGAAGGGTTATCTCCTTTTTGAACAGCAACAATGGAAAGGTGCTATTGACCAATTTGTAGAAGCAAGGTAAGTTATTCAATTATGCTTGACAAAGCAAACTAAGTGTATTATATGTAGAGCTATCTATGAGTTATTTGCACAATATAATAGTAATGCTCAACAAGAGGCTTTGTACTATGCTGCTATTGACGAAATTGATCCCAACATTCGTTTCTGTGCTTATAGACTTCAGATGAGCACACATGATGCTGAAAGTGTAGCAAAGGCTCATCCTCGTACGAATGAATTGAACCAGGAACTATCAAAATTGGTTGAGGATCAAAGCGATTCATGGACAGGAAGAGTTGTCGAATGGCATGGAAGAGAGTTTACTATCAAGAACAAGGCCTTGTCAGAAGCAGTAACAAGAGCAGAAAAGGAAAATGTTTGGACAGAATCAGAAAAGATGGTGAAGAGAGCTTTGAAAGAGAATCAAGAAGCTACAGCTAAAGTGACGTCGACTAAATCAGAAAAGACAAGCAATGACCTCAAATATTTGTTTACGTTTGTCGAATACCATGTATTTGTTTCCTTGATTCGACGTAGCTTGAGTCAGCTTGATGAGAATAAGGAAAAGCATGAACAGATGATCAAACTCTATGACGATATTCTAAAGGTAAATAGAAGAATGCTCATTTATAGATGACCGCCTATAACACAAGTGATATAGAACATCGAGTGTATTTGGGAACTGCCTTTTGTTAAAGACGATATCAGTTTTGACTCGGAATTAAATACCTTGACCCTTTACTACAAGGGATGCAGATGCGTACAGATCGCTATGATATACGAAGCAGCAAACAAGATTCCAGAATCTCTTGCACTTTATCAGCGTGCACAGACGTATACAGTCCAGGCCAAACAATCACTTGTACAACTTGGTGCATTTTCAAAAGATGCACTGATCCAAGTAACTGAGCAAGACATACAGCAACTGGATCAAACGATAAGAACTGGAATCTGGAAGGCTCGTGCTGCATGGCATCTTGAACATGAGAATGAATCAATTACAGATAGAATGAATCAGCTCAACTTGAATAATGACCTTTTGATTGATCACTTGGATACATATCCAAGTCATATTCACCGTCTTGTAGAATTCCCACCTACTTTTCAACCTGTTTCGTGCAAGCCATTCTATTTTGACTTGGCAGCCAATTATATTAAATATCCTGAACAGTCTATAGAAGAGCGTACAGAAAAGACAGCCAGTGGCATATGGGGTCTTTTTGGAAAAAGATGGTAGTAAAATGATTAAAGAAATTGCAAAGACTTTCTTATGCGGCCTTTTAAATAAAAATGGGGGAAAATGGTGTACCTTTTCCCTCTTTCTCTTTTTTTTTTTCTTACGTTCCTTCCTTTCTTTTTAATATATATAATAATTAAAATGGATCATGCCGCACATGATGAATCTCTTAATTCTGCTTGGCTTCATGGATCTTTGACTGAAGAGCAACTAGCACAACTAACACCAGAACAATTAGAAAGGTAGAAAAAAAAAAACAAACAGAGATAAAGGAAGGATCAGATGCTCATATGTGTGTGTCCTTTTTTAGATATCAAAAACAACTAGAATATAACAATGAACATAAAGGTTTAGCTTCGATCATATCCTTAACTTTTGAGTTTACTAATTATATAAACATTAGGACATGAAGCTCAGCATGAGTTGATGGCCTTTATATTATTGTTTGCACTCTTTGCATCACAGTTTGTAATCTTGTATTGGAAGAAAAAGCATTACAAATCATATCAAGCTATCAGTCTAGGGGGATTATACACCTTTCCTCTACTCTTTGGTATCTATGGTGGATGGCATCGATTTATAGTGATTTGGGTTGTATTCTCTATAGTGAATGGTTATGGTAAAAGAGAGAAAAAACATCATTCTATATATAATAATAACAACAACAATACGTATAGTCATCTATAAGGCAACTAGACAACCATTAGAGGCAATGACACCAAGAATGGTATATAAATGGTATACGGTAGTTTATAATACATCCTTTGTGATTGGATTAATTGGATACATCATCATCCTCGGTGTATTTTTCGGATTTGCAGCTCTCTTTTCAGCTGGACCTGGTGTGATGCAAACAGGATTACTGATGTTGAGCTATGGCCTTTATTTTGGAGTACTAGGAAGAGATTTTGTAGAGATTTGTACGGATAGGATGGCGGCAACGATTGGATATTACTCAAAAGAGGGGTTACCTAACAAATACCTGGGAGAAGGTATTTGTGCTGTATGTGGATATGGTACTTCTGTTGCGCCTGGCATGGTTGAAAAGCCAATGTTTGAGGATGATCCTGTTCACCAGTTGACGTGTAAGCATGTATTTCATGAAAAGTGTATACGTGGATGGGTTTTGATTGGCAAAAAGGATATTTGTCCTTATTGTAAAGAAAAGGTCAATTTGAATGAATTCAAGCGTAATCCGTAAGTTGACGAGATGTGATGTGAACATTAAGCTCATTTTTTTTATTGTAGATGGGATACACAACAGCAACTTTATCTTAATTTGTTAGATGGTGTAAGATATTTAATCGTCTGGCAACCAGTAAGTTTTTAATATTTATTAATTTATATATAAAATAGATCATTCATACTTTCTTTATAGATCATCTTTGCAGCAGTTCACCTATTTTACTATTTATTTGGATTAGAATAACAACAATAAAACTGATCATTATTGTTGCATGATATTTTTGCATAAAGTGAACAAAAAAAAAAAGGACAGCAAAACAGCGCTCAATTTGTATGATTAAAACTCAAATAACCTTATTTTTTATTTATTCCGGCTTACTTTCTTCTATTTTTCTTTGTTTCTTCTGTTTTTCTTTTTCTTTTTTTCTCTTCTTCTTCTTTATGTATAACGGTCAACAAGATAAAAAGCAGGTAAAGAACACAACTGCCTTTTTACCTCCTATACAGTCAAATAATGTGGATATTGGTCAAAAGCGAACGGTACCTTGGTTACAAGAAGATAATAGAGAAACTAAAACACCAAAAATAGAAGAAAAGCATATTCAATATAGTAAAAAAAAAAAAATACTCTAAAATATATACATATATACTAAGTATTTTTTTTTTTCTTTTGTTTGACATTTCAAACAATAGCCTCATCAGGTAAAAAAAACAAGCTTTAATAATTTTTTATTTTATTTACATGCAAAATCTTAGATAAAAGGCCTTTCGTGAAACCAACCATGATTCAACACCAGCAACCACAACAGATGCAAGTATCTCAATTAACAAACCAACAGCAACCCTCCTATACAGCGATATACAATGACCAGGCCATCATTCATCAAAGAATGAATAGACCTAAACTTAAGCTTGACGATTTCAATATATCACGCACACTAGGCACTGGATCATTTGGTAGAGTTCATTTGATTCAATCCAAAGTGAATGGAAGATATTATGCGATGAAAGTGCTCAAGAAAACAGAAGTTATTCGATTAAAGCAAGTCGAACATACAAATAATGAAAAACATATACTCGAGTCAGTGGCTCATCCGTTTCTTGTCAACATGTGGGGTACCTTTCAAGACTGTCATAACCTCTATATGGTCATGGATTATGTGCCCGGTGGTGAGCTGTTTAGTGTCCTCAGGCGATCTCAGCGTTTTCCTGATCATGTGGCTAAATTTTATGCGGCTGAAGTTATTTTGGCAATTGAGTATTTACATAGAAAAGATATGATTTATCGAGATTTGAAGCCAGAGAATCTATTGTTAGATGCTCAAGGACATATTAAGATCACAGACTTTGGTTTTGCAAAGTATGTACCAGATATCACTTGGACACTATGTGGCACGCCTGATTATCTAGGTAATAGATTCACTACCTGTGTTTATATCATGTTTATTAACCCCACCTATGTATAGCACCAGAGATAATCCAATCAAAAGGTTATGGTAAAGCAGTCGACTGGTGGAGTTTAGGTGTACTCGTCTATGAAATGTTGGCAGGGTAATCATAATAATGAATCTGACATTATAGTAACTAATGCCTCGTTTCTATAGTTACCCACCTTTCTTTGACGACGATCATTTAAAACTCTACGAAAAGATCTTGGCCTGTAAGATCAAATGGCCGCAGTATTTTGATCCAAACGCCAAGGATTTATTGAAAAGATTATTAACACCCGACCTGACCAAACGATTCGGTAACTTGAAGGCAGGAACAGATGATATCAAACGCCATCCATGGTTTGCAGGAGTTGATTTCAATCGTATATTAGCACGTCAGATCAGAGCTCCTTATATTCCTCAAATTAGAGGTGAGGGTGATGCAAGTCATTTTGATAAATATCCAGAAACTCAAGAACAATACGGTGTGGTTGATCAAAATGATCCTTATAGACACTTGTTTCCTGATTTTTAACAATAAAAATTTATTTAATTGTATAGTGTATTAATTACAAATGATCTTTATTTCAATAGTATTTGTTTCCATAGACACCTTCATGAACAAAACTGGGAGCAGGTGGTCTCATAAATGGGGTATCCAATATGACTGGATTAGCCAGCGATCTATCCATCGTCACCTTGGTATTCCCCTGTATCTCTCTTGTCCACCAACCTAAGCGTAACGGTCGACCTTCCAGAGAGAATCCTTGTAGGGCAAATATGGCAGTGGTAGCATTCGCGTGTGTATCGATTCTATTGTTTTGGATTACTTCTTTAATCCTGTTATTATTATCATTATTATTTACGTTATGATTGCCGTTCTTTTCTTTATGATTATCTCGTGGTTGTGAACAATACCATGATGTTGTAATAAGGATATAATTTCATGCCCTATAATTTGGTGTTGGTACAAAAATATAATGGATCATGCTATTACTCACTTGTTGCTTGTTTTGGTAAATTTTTTATGTATATAACTGTATGATAGAATGGTGTTTGTGCAAATATGTCCTCATAAGAAATACCTGATATGGCAGAATCACTTAGAGCAGATGAAGATGACCTCCTGGATCCTATCGTGCTCTTGTCATCTTCCTCACTTTCTTCCTGTAAAGTAAGGTGCACAGGATTAGAAAAGAGGTGCTTTCCATTCATTTGATCCATCGCTTGTAGAGCGTCAATCTTTGTCGAAAACGTGACAATACCATAAAAGTGATCGTTCTCATTCATAACACAAGTATCACTAAGGGAAACATAAGGTGAGAAAAAAAAAAATTTTTTTTTTAGTATAGTTTACATTGCGCCTAGTGACTCGAAAGCTTTGAATAAATTGGATTCTGTAATACTTGAATCGAGTGGATCAACAATAATGTTTGTGTTTGCATAATTCCAGTCGATGGATATAATCTAATGAATATGCTTAATATTTAATTTTTGTGTTTCCATCAGTACGTTACTTGGTTGTGTATCGGTCTCCCGTTCATCATATAAAATGCCTGTTCGGCTGCTTTGTGATCATAAAATTCTATTAATACACACTGTAGCTAATTAAGTATTAGCATCTTGACTATCTCCTTAAACATAAGGGGTCAAAGATAAGATATTGATCTTATCTTTAATCCTCACAATTTCATTGATTGTTTAAATCTTTAAGAGTTGTACAAAGTGTGGGAAAACTTACATTTTTTAAAGTTTTTATGGATTGAATAGGAGATATGACATTCATTATTGCCTTGATGTCTTGCACAGTCACTTTGTCTGATAAGTTGCGAATGATTAATGAAGTATCCATTAAGAAAAGTAAAGAAGAAGCGGAAGAAGGGAAAGAAAGACAAGAAAAACAAAATATACAAGCTTAGTTTGTGTGTGAAACTGTCCTTTCTGGGTTCAAACATTAATTGAAAAGGGAACTATTCCAAATGTGTCGTCTGTGATATCACTATCGTATTCTCACCCTTTTAACTTTTTTATTTAGCATAAATGTCTCTCCTGAGAAACACAAATAGATAGATTTGCTACTTTTTATAATGGACAAGAACTCATCTTATTGCTTTCATTGTTCTTCATTACTTATACTTTACAAAAATGACTTTCAGGGGCTTAGTATGCTCCGTAAAGTATCGTTTAATTGGAATGGATCAACCAATCATGGTCTAAAAAATAGGGAGGATAATGCCCTTGTTAACCTTGTTTTTTTTTTATTAGTTCCAAATGTTGCATTAACAAATGCCTTCTGATATAGTGGTTGTTTGTCTGATGTGATTCTTGTATAGCTCCATACAGGCAAGTATGGACATCATTTTTATAATAGCTGATTGGTCATGAAGAGCCCATATGCTTTTTACAGGTACACCACGCTTTACTTTGTGTATCGAGGAGCACAGCCTTTTTCCCGTGCTTTTTATATTTTTAAGAGTATTTTATGAGTTCAGCACAATAATTATAATGCATAATTGTCTGCTGTCATCCTAGAGAGCGACTTTATGAACTAACAATAAACTATCAACGTAATGGGGGCCCTTCATTCTAGGGTTTCATTTCTTAGGATGCCCTATTATGCCAAACCAAAGCCCTCTTG
The DNA here is from genome assembly GCF_002708625.1 of Rhizopus microsporus ATCC 52813. Taxonomy (NCBI): domain Eukaryota; kingdom Fungi; phylum Mucoromycota; class Mucoromycetes; order Mucorales; family Rhizopodaceae; genus Rhizopus; species Rhizopus microsporus. The sequence goes on along the minus strand of NW_019671921.1, from coordinate 227,564 downwards.
ATGGCAAAGATAGACCAAGTACCCTAGGTCTAACTAATCGTCTAGAGTGACATTTTCTGATAAATAACGCTCCAAACTAATTAACCAAATCTGAAAAACAACTGCAGCTACCTCAAGGATACCAAAGGACAATTCTTGTTATTCTTGTCCACGTAAGATTACATTGGCTTTTTTGCTTTGTAGAATTGTACCATTGAGCATCCAGCTACATTAGCATTTTAATACTATGCAAAGTATAATTGTCCTTTTGTCGAGTATGTCGTAATTCCATGCAAACTAGTAAATGACATAAACATGTCTCTATTTGCAGAAATTACATGTGTATCATCTATTGAGACCGCAAATTTTAATTTATTCCTCCTATAGAGAAACAGGTACATTGCACATGGTAATGAAAAGACCCGTCGTTCATGACGAATTACCCCGCGGGGTTCTATGATCGGAGACACGCTGCAGTGAATTGAGTAGAGTTAATTTTGATGTTAAATAGCCAATCTTTGATCCTTTCTCAAGCTTACACGTCTATTCTTTGGACTTCAGACTACAATAGACTGTACCTCCCTTTTTTGTGTGTGTGTATTATTATCTTTATTATTATGCTCTTCTGCTTTTTCTTTCTATGTGGGCTCACAAATCAAAAATTATACAGAAAACTAGAAAATGTGCGAGTTTTTATACTGTTGTCAATAAAACATAGAGCCCATCAGAATTCACAATTTTCAGTTCTATAACGCATGTGGAAAGTGTAACGTAACAATAAAATGACCTGAAGCCACTAGGAAACCAATTAAATACAGGAGGAGATTAGTAAATCATCTCAAGACTATCGCTAATCCCAAATATTCTAACAGTAATGAAGACAACAAACAACGTAAAGCCAAAGAAATTGCACATAAACGTGCCTTTCGCACACTTAAATATATATAAGAAACCGTTTTACTCGCAGTTGTCCATCACTTTAGGAAGGAAGGTTGGATGAAAGACAAAGAATTGAGAATATTCCTATCTACTCGCATCATACATCACTCTAAACAGCACTCTCAACAGATAAGATCTTCAATCAACATTCGCTGTTCATTTCATCCAAAGACACTGTTATGGATAAACAGAACCAAATAGAAGGCTTCACAGCTGATAAGTCAATGGGTGAAGTACTATAATGCTACCATTCACCATCTTCCTACCGCCTCTTGGCTGATCTGGTCTTTCTTTTTGCTGTTCTCCTCGGTGGCAGATGCAAGATACTTTAAAAGCATAGCTTACAGAGCGCTATCTACGCTTGGAAATAGATGAAAAACTTGCTAAGCGCACCTCTTAAGCACTCTCATGAATTTAATCCCATGTTTACGACGCCTTGCAAGTCAATGCACCATCCTTATATCAAATGATTACATCAGGCCCAGATGCATTGCTTATCTCAGGTTTTAACCAAAAGGTAATCGATTCGATCGAATATGCTCAATCTAACAAGGGTGCAGTGTTCTGTTCCATCCTTGATATGAATGAAATCACAAATACCTGCAGTTCATATAAATTAAAATTCTCCCACAACATACAGATTCTACCAGGGTTAAAGATCGCAAGAATTCCAGGAACTACAACAAAGAAAATTCTGACCTTCCATTGACGAAATCACTGTCATATATGCAGACGACAGTCCAAGTCCCGGATGTCGTAGGGCAACATCGAAGGATGCTTGCCATTTTACAAGCCGAAATCATTAACTCATAGCAAGAACTTAACAAAGCCCAAGCTACACTAGAAAAGCTGCAAAAATCTGACCAGAAAGCTGTCCTTGACGCCGAGATCAAGAAACTTAAAGATAGATTTAAATCTCTGCTGACGAGAGATGAACGGGAAAGCACGTGGCACGATATGAAATGCTTGAAAGAGGAACGGAACCACCATCGCATAGAGATAATTGATTGTCGGAGTATTATATTAAGCTTAAAACAGGACTTGTATCGCAAAAGAATGGCTGTTCGATATGATAAGGCGATTCAGGAACAAATGAAAAGAAATGGATAAGAAATAAGAGACGATCCAATCAAAATCAACTCTCAAGCAACTGGTGTCTTCAATGCTGTAAATTGTCTAATTAACAGCGTGAACAATTTGACTTTTTCCGGTAATGATAATGGATTGGTAAACTTGTCGAAAAGCGTGCTTTTCACTTCTCAGCGGTTCCAATTCTATATTCAACTGCACAATCGTTATCACGTCTTGCAAGAGCCTGACATTGATGTAAAAGATGAAGAAACAGCTTTCTTGAGCTTGCCATAGTCAAAAACTATCAATGTGGATGAAATTGATATAAACTGTATGCTCAGAAAGAATAGAAAGCATCTAGAGCGGTTAAAGAAAAAGACATCTCAGGGAGAAGAAGTTTCTACTTTAGAAGCCAAGTTGGAGAAAGCACCCTTCTCAGCCAGCAACAATGTTGAGGAATTTCAGCTGGAATTATCGTGTTCACGAGGATTACTCGAAAAGTTGAGAAGTTTTTATAGCAGTTCAAACAGAACCAACAGATTACGAAGCCTCAAAATCCAGAAAAAAAGGTACTTGGACAAGATAACAGCACAAGAGTGAAGGTTCTTGACCAAAGCTAATACAGGTGCTGACAAAAAGCAGTTACTTATGTTTATCGGGGATCGTGGCACTGGGGTCGAATCACGTATCAAAGGGTTTTGCAGATACGGAGGTAGATGGGAGGAGCAGCTGCACGGTAAGCATATCAATGTGTGCATTACAAATGAACATATGGCATCGCAAACATGCGTCTATTGTTATCAGAAGCTTTGTCATCCAAAAGCAATGTTGACAAAGAATAAACAAGTGTCACAAGAAATCAAGGGCGTCTTAATGTACATGAATCCAAAGTGTGTGGCTGTGAAATCCGGAAAATCAACAAAGTCCCGAGATGCACTGTCTTCGCTGACAATCAGTCTGTCTGGCTTGACTCAGTGTTTGATAGGCTCTCCTCTTCCACCATTTGCCCAATCTCAAATCAGTCAATTCAATCCTGATACATTCAACAAACTTTCATAGTCTTTCGTTCCTGCAAGAGACCACTTGACGAGTACGATGTGCTCATCCGATAGTAAGATTCATTTTTAAGCTTCATTCGATATTCTATTTTGGTCTTTCTTATAGGTCGTTCCTTGTGAAGGGTAATAGTTTTTTAAGTTTGTAATAATTATGTGACTTACATTTATTCCTGCAGATTTAGGCTTTTTGGTATCTGGCTTACCTAAGCAGTGCACAGAACCACCTCGGAAAATAGGGGATTTTTATTTTCCAAATATTCCGACATGAAATGAGCCTAATATAGCATTTAGTTTTTATAATCTGTTTTCTAACTTCTCCACTCTTTTTTTTTTTTTTTTTGTCCCTCTTTCTTATACAACATGAATTATAATAATAACAATATCATATTACCACAGCTAGTGACAGCACAAGAACATCAAGTAAAAAAGAAGCCACACGTTCATATCGCTTGCGTAAGTATATATGACCTGTAAGCTATCTTTTGATCAACTTACAGAATATTTTATTTTTAGAACAATTGCAAAAAGGCTCATTTAGCTTGTGATGGTAGATAGATTATTAAACACTACTTGCCATAAACTAATACCTATTTAAGAATCTAGACCTTGTAAAAGATGTACTGCAACAGATAAAGCAGATTCCTGTCAAAACACTGAGCATAAAAAGAGAGGTCGACCTAAACTGATAAGAGATGAAAGCAAGTCTAAGTCAAGAAGACTCAATGCTATGATACCAGAATTGGTTAATTCAGTATTTTCGACTGATAATAGCATGAAAGATGAAGATGCGCTACAAATGATGACCGTAACGTGTGCGTCTTTTCGTTATCATGTATTGAATGCTTATACATTACTAGATATTTATTACCCTTGATTTATGCTGTGCTAGAGCATCAGATGAATCTTTTGATTTTCTAGACCTCTACCCACAAGAATTAGCACACAGATCAATATATGATTTTATTCTTCCTGGTGAAGAAAGCCATGTTTCCAAAATACACAGATATTTGCTTAACAACATCGCACAGCAGCATCAACAAAAGATACCCAATAACATTCTACGATCTTCTTCTGATCTTTTTTATTCTACTCCTGCAAAGAAATTACTGGATATTGCCAATGGATCACAAACATTCAAACAAACTATCAAGTTCCGTCGTAAAGAAAAACAAGGGCAAGAGATGCAAGCAAGTTTTTATCTGGGCGGTGGGTTAGGCGCGGATCTGCTGGAATCCTCAACCTTTAGTCAATTATATATCGTTTGTATACTATCGCCTACTGCTCCTATCAAAAGATCAAGTGCTATTAATCTGTCCTCTTTGCTCTTATTAAATCATGATATTCGTCAAACCGAGTATCAACAGCAACGGGATGAAGAGGAAAGACTTTTGGATATTTTATCCTCATCGCCTTCAAATAGCTACTCATCTCCTACAAACAGTTACAATTCCTTAACTTCCCCCTCAATTAAGCAACAGCAGTTACAACAACAACAAAAGCAACAACAAAACATAGGTGAGCCTACTACTTCTATCCAGCTAGACAACAAAAAGAAACAAAGCGAACTAAGCATGTTTCAAATAAAATCCTCGACCAAGGATAGCCGTTCGTTGGCGAATAATAATAGCAAACAACCACAACAACAGCAACAGCAGCAACAGCAGCAGCAGCAGCCATTTGCACACCCTAATGAACTCTATTATTTTCAAACCACTTCCAGTAGGCTATCATCGGAGGCTATGGCACGGACAACATATCCATACTTATCAGGCACAAACCTTGTCAACACAAACATCCATTTTAGCCCATTAGCAAAGTTCAATAGTATGTCTACAACTTTTCTCAGTTGAACATCAAATAAAACGATTTGAAACGTTACATCCATCTTGTGGTTATTTACCATTTTGGTCTCAATAACTTTACTTGTTGTGCCTACTGTAGCGCTGCAGTACCTTATTACTTCAATAATGCGAGATACTCCTCTGCTAGGTTACTGACAGAATTGTCCTGTAACAATAATAAACACCGCTTCGCTCATAAAGCGCACTGTATATTCCTGAGCAAAGAAAAATATTGGTACTCTGAAGACCGCTCGAGAAGGCAACTATATGCCGCCAGGACTAACTCGGCGGATCGACTGAGAAATAATTAGACGCGATATCCCATCAGGAAGATCAGTAAAACCAAAAATTGATTTATGTTGCTTGTTGACTTGTCGTGGAGGCGTTGTATTCATTCATATTGTCTAACTCAGCTGCTAAAACTTGTATTCTTAAATGCAGCTCCATGTATAGTATTCCAGTAACTCTGCATTTTAACGACATATATGTTCTTCATTTCACCTCCAAATATTACTAAGAGCACCTTGTCTGATGTTCTGAAGGCTGTCTTTTTGAATACACGTTCTTTACTATGATATTAAATAGACGCTCTGTAAGTAAAGATGAATGTTAATATTTCTTAATGTACAAATATCACTGTGGGAAATTTTCCCCCGAAAAATTCATTGTCCAGTAAATGTGTAGTGGTAGGCCAGTAACGAAATTTCTTGTCCAGTAAATGCGCAGTGATAGTCCAGTAAAAAAAATAACCAAAATTTCACAGCCAAAAATTTTCCATAGTGCAGTAAGTATAAAGCGAATAATGCATCATTTTTTATTCATTAGTCTTCCAGTTATGCAGAGCTACAAATAATTCCGTTCATATGCGAATCGTTTCTTTATCACTATGCTTAAATATAGATAAACTATCCACCAGAGGCTCAACAACGCTCCACAGCCTATTGTATGATCCTGCGATCACTGGTTGCTGATCACTTTACCGTATTTGGTTGATTTCTTTTTTAGTCAATAGTCGGATTTTCTTTATTTGTGTCGTATTCTACGTTGAATAAGGGTCAATAAGTAGTGTCTATACATCAATAACAAAAGCTCAGTAACGCAAACTGACAAATCACAATAATAATTACAAATCCAACTAATAAATGTAGCTATCATTTTTAATAATTTTATTCTTCCAAATAAAAGAAACATAGAGTCTCATTGTACTTTCTGTCTATCACTATTACAATAACAAATGTGACACTTTGCTAACTAAAAGATATATTGTCTGAGTATCTGTCAAAGTAGCAATGACAGTTGGTTACATTGAATTTGACTACTTTTTTCATTAGCGGCTGGATTATTTAAGGTTGATTCTAGCACTTTAAACTTACTATATAGTCTTCTGTTTTGGGATAAAGTTCACATAGAGCTTACATGACTACAAAGTTTATATCTCATTACTAAAGTGTTTTTTTTTTAATGAAAGAGGCTATCAAAAACAAAGTAGCCTTTAGACCAGTATCCACAATAGTAGGAAAATGAAAGCTCAGCTGTTTGTCAATTACTTCATTTTGAAACATCCAAACAAGTTGACAAATGACTTTTTTGAACAAAACTTTTGGTATACCATTTCCAAAATCGTTCGTGCTGGTCCAGACAAGATCAAATCCATTCTAGAGGATTACCGAAACAGACGGAAGGAAAGGTCGGACGAAGAAAACTTGGACGTTGATCAACTGACAAATGCATTTGTTTTTCTATCCTCCACTACCACAAATGGTAGCTTGTTTGTAGAAGAGAATGGGTTAAAGAACTATGGACAATCTCTGTCAGCTGCCTGCGAAACTGTTGCACTCAGTTATAATAATTACTATATTGAAAATTTCGAAAATATTATATGTAATTACTTTATCTATATCCTGAAGAGAAAGTACCCGGTAAGCGACAACAAAACAAAGCAAAAAAAAGATGTCTAATGCATTCATATTAACCTACGTGTTTTAGAATGTAAGGGTTGGTTGCCTTAAAAACTTGGTGTATAACCATGTATATGATGAAGTACTCGTACGTTGTGAACCATCCTCTATACCTGATGAAATGCTTGGTCGTTTTGATTCGGATGTGGCTTCTAGTCTTTCCAGTTTTTTGAATCCCTTAATTTTAGAAATGAAGAGCCGTATGCCCATGCTTCCAGTGTCAAAAGTCAGCTTGAATAATGGACCTTTCAAAATTCTACCTGCCTTAAGGCATATTTTAGAAAAGTATGAAAATTTGCATATGGCTCAACCTTCTCCAATTGACAAAGACAATGCCAGCAAGCTCGTACCTCCCAGACTTTTTAGTTTGTTTCCGAATCCCGGGTTGGGCTGACGATTTATAAAGGTCGACGCTCAGAATCTCACAGGCATTTTCCCCGAGGCAAAACAAGAAAAGCAAATCAACGAGTCTCCATTTGATCATAACCAAAGACAATTCTTCCAAATGTTTGATTTTAAAAAGCTGGGATTTCGAAGGTATTACTGTTTGATATTTCTATATTCAAGTTATTAATGATAATCATGTAGTTGGGAAGAGCTCAAAAATATGCCCGAGCAAAGAGGAAGGATGTTTCTTAATGGAATGTACACCGATGATTATACATGTAGTGTCTTGTTCTGTAGAAAGGTGCTTCTGTCGTCAGTAGCAGATGGTGTTTCTCTAGAACTGAGTGATTTTACGACCGACGAAGTAGATACATATTTTCGTCCATGTACTGTGGGCCCAGGAAGAAAGGATGCCTTTGTCTCTTATCACGGTGGCACCGACATACGCCGTCTGTCCTCTGCTGAGTACTACAGTATGAGTGGAACTGTAAGCCGCCAGAAAGTACAACAAGGTCGTAAACAAAACTTAGGTATCGAAAGCATTAAAACAAATATACCTTCGCCAAAAACTGCATCCACTCAACGATACATGCTATATATAACTTATATATTGCAACACATGGACTCCCTATTTAACTTTTACAATTTTGAGACTACAAAGCTAAAATGGCTAAACTATATTGGGTCACAAGAGGTCATTCAAGAAAGCGTAAATATACTGTTGAATGGTGGCAAGAAATACAACAAATCACGAAGAAAAAATACAAAGAAGAACAGAAAAAAAAAGGAGAAAAGCTCGAAGACCTGCGGAACACACGCCTCATATCACACTATCAGAAAGGTATATACTCTTTTTCTATTTCTTTTTAGTACAAATTAAGCATTATTCGTATCTTACAGACGGAAGAACAAAACCCATTTTGAAGAAGGTGACCGCAAAAAAATGCCTCTTGTTATCTTTGGTGATGGTCTAAAAAATAAAGGTCATATCAAGTTTAATGGGCTTCGACGTGGCGTCTCCAACAAGATTTACAGACAGCTAAAGCGCAGAGAGGGACTTGGAGAGTTGTTACTTCTCGATATCAACGAATTCAAGACCTCCAAGGTTAGTATAACAGTGATCATAAATTATACATTCTAAACAATATCTTTATAGACCTGCAACTCTTGCTTAAGCCAAGACCTTCAGAATCTAAAATGTGGAGAAGGTGATATCAAAAAAATCCATCAAGTATTAAAGTGCAACACTTGTAATATTTTTTGGAACCATGATGTTATGGCAGCCAAGAACATGTTGACTATTTCACATTGTATTTGAAATGGTCAAGGTCGACGTAATGTCTTCAAAAGACAACTCGCCACCTCCAATGTGGTTGCCTCGTCCCACTCCGGTGGAGCGCTAGCTTAAAGATTTTACAGGTAAAAAGTGCCTGTAGAGGTTCCGGTAATAATTTAGGCTCCGAAATGCGACGAATCCCAGTGAGGGCAGAGTTAATTGTAAAACTGTCAGTAGACCAGTATTGAGTTCCTTCTCTACAATACAATATGGGTAAGAGAGAAGAGCATCCATCCATCCATCTGCAGTATAACTTAATGTGTAATAGGTATCAGCCGTGATTCTCGCCACAAGCGTAGCGCCACTGGTGCTAGACGTGCTCAATACAGAAAGAAGAGAAAGTAAGTTATTCAACAATTTAAAGAAATTAGAAAATGCAAGGGGAAGGGATGAACGATGCACAATCAAAAGACATTTTTGTTTGAAATAAGAAAAGAGTGGAGAGGAGCAAAATAATAAGAGAGAGGGGGAAACAATGGATCAACAGAATTGATATTTACAACTGTAATCATTAGGTTCGAATTGGGTCGTCAATCTGCCAACACCAAATTAGGCAGCAAGCGTATCCACTTGGTTCGTGTTCGCGGTGGTAACTACAAGCGTCGTGCTCTTCGTTTGGACAGCGGTAACTTCTCTTGGGGTTCTGAAGGTATCTCTCGCAAGACTCGTGTCTTGACTGTCGTTTACAACGCCTCCAACAACGAATTGGTCCGTACCAACACTCTTGTCAAGGGTGCTGTCATCCAAGTTGATGCCACTCCTTTCCGTCAATGGTATGAATCTCACTATGCCATTGGTCTCGGTAAGCAAAAGGCCACTGAAAATGCTGTAAGTTATGAAATGCTGTATGCACGAATATATATTCATAAGTTATTATAGGAAGCTGAAAAGAAGTCCAAGGCCGTTCAAAAGAAGATTGATGCTCGTGCTGCCACTGCTGCTATTGATCCCCTCTTGAATGATCAATTCAATGCTGGCCGTCTCTATGCAGTCATTGCTTCTCGTCCCGGTCAATCTGGTCGTTGTGATGGTTACATCCTTGAAGGCAAGGAACTCGAATTCTATATTCGTAAGATTAAGGTATGTCATAAAGCGTTTTCCATTCTTTCGTAATGCTCACTGTTTTTTTTTTATAGTCCAAGAAGCAACACTAAATTGCTATTTCTGTCCCATATTTTTGTTTACAACGAAGATAAGCTTATTAGCAGTAATAAAAAGATATCTTTCTTAAAAAAAAAAAACGTTGTCTGAATGTCTTTAAACGCCTAAAACTTAAATTGTAAATGACAAGTGTAATGCTTGTGATAAAAATGCATAATGCAATGCCTGTCTATAGCACAACATGTTGAACAGTGTGAACTGCTGTTTACTGTTACCGGGCAAAATTAAACCTCAGACCGGAATTGGGTGTACTTCTCTATATATCTTTTACTGCCCCCAAGAGGAAAAAGGGAGCAAGAGGGGAACGTGTGTGTGAGAGGAGAGAGGGACAGGAGAAGAGTATCAAAAATAAATGCTTGAAATTTCTCCTTCTTTTTTGCTTGGATATCGTCAGACACCATGGTAATAATAAGATTAAATGATGGGGAGCATACATAAAGAGATGGATGATTAAAGAAGTTGATTGATGGATGAATATATGACAACAACAACAAAAAAGTAGAAAATCTGATGCCAATTGAATTGACATTATTGTTCCATAATAAACTGTCATGCAGCAACATTAAATTGTACATCCAACTACACACTAATTATATATACATGCATAGAGTAAACAATGGAGACATTTAATCATTTCGTCTCTTGTGCTGATGCTTACCCGCCATTACTGTTAAATTATGCAGTTGCTAAACTCTTTCACTATTTTACATAGAGCGCCGAACAACAAAAGGTTACCAAGAACCCTATGCGCAACCTCAAGATCGAAAAGTTGGTTCTCAACATTTGTGTTGGTGAATCCGGTGATAGACTTACTCGTGCCGCCAAGGTGCTCGAACAATTGACTGGTCAAACTCCTGTCTACTCCAAGGCCCGTTACACTGTCCGTACTTTCTCTATTCGTCGTAACGAAAAGATTGCCGTTCACGTCACTGTTCGTGGTCCCAAGGCCGAGGAAATCCTTGAACGTGGTTTGAAGGTCAAGGAATACGAACTCAAGACTCGCAACTTCTCTGACACTGGTAACTTCGGTTTCGGTATTGATGAACACATTGATTTGGGTATCAAGTACGATCCTTCCATCGGTATCTACGGTATGGACTACTACGTTGTCATGGGCCGTCCTGGTTACCGTGTCTCTCGTCGTAAGCACTGCAAGGCCAAGGTTGGTGTCACTCACCGTATCAAGAAGGTAAGAATGATCTTTATGTGAGATGTTTGTATTCATTTTGTTTTTCTATTATAGGAAGAATCTATTGAATGGTTCAAGAACCGTTTCGATGGTGTTGTTTCCAACAAGGACTAAATTTTATTTGTGTAAAAAGAAAGAAATAAAGAAAAAGAATGAGTTGTCTGCTTCTTTTTCATTTCTTTAGCCATCTTGTTCTGAATGATGCCTCGGTTCAGGAACACATATTATTACATAAGCAGCAAATGACATAAACCCGTCTTTTTTTTATAGCTTATAGAATTCTTATCTGTAGAAAAAGATAGGCCAACTTGATTAGGATTGCAAGTCGACAAAAGATAAACAGATAAGAACTTGACATATGAGCTGTGTACAGTGCTAACAGCACCAATTTGCGCACTTACAAATATCAGCTTGCGTAAAGCCAACTGGCTGGTTCGCGTTAGCCCTACAGTCAATTGGTGTAGTATCCAGATCCAATTCGCGTCTTTAGTTGACCGATTCGCATAATAACTTTTCACGGCTTCACATAAGCATAATATTAACAATGCGAATTGGGTATTGATTTTAGTATTGAGGCGAAATCACCCTGACGTGTTTGATGAGATAATCGCTATAATATCGAGTATAATCTTACAGTAGAGCATACGCTCTACTTTAAATTCCTCTATCGCATCTGATAAGAATAACTTATAATAATAACAACTATAGTAGCTACAAGTATAACAATGATAATATAGGCATAAAAAATCACATTGACGCCAATATAAGTAGCAGCCATAGCTTCTACCTCCCTATAGAACGCACACGAGTCTTATTTTAATCATATTCAGCTCTTCTTTTTATAGGGAATGTAATTCGCAAGTTGTCGAATTAATGGCATTTTATAACAACAACTAAAGCTGAATACAACAAACAGAATATGCGCCTATAAAGTAGGAATCCGATATGACAAGAATGGAAGCAAATCAATGAAAGAGGGTTACATAAAGCTACCAAAGGTTTTAAAAGATATGCTGGACTGCTTGGTCATGAAAAAGAAGGTTCATGAAGGAGTGGAAGCCGTTGGTATTCTCCACTCTGACTTGGCAATGCAAGTAATAACAGCTGGTCGACCCCACCCATACGTAACAAGAGCATCAAGAAGAAAAGTGCTAAATATTCCTAGTAGTGTATAGAGAAGTTTGGTGCAGAAGTTTTTCCAGTTCTAGTACAAGTATGGCAAGTAAAGCAGAAGATTACCAGGATCAGAGAGCTCATCGCGACACTAGCCAATAATGAAGAAAAAGAGGATAGCAGTTGGTCTGATGATTGCTTGAAAGATAATGATGATACCCTTGTGATTCCTTTGACAGCAGGCCCTCCATAATAAAGCTGGATACCTTAAGTAAATGTCAAATAACTTTGTTTAAATAAGATTATGTGCCTTCTATATAAGAAAGACCTGCTCTATTAGCAAAGAATATAAGAAACACGAACGCCAACACCAGTCTCGGCATAGTGTATCGAAAGTGTAAATAAAAATAACGACGTTTATCAACCATAAAAGCTAGTCTTGTCTCACTCGATGGCTGCCTACAGTGCGACCTTGACATAATAAAGACAAAGAATGGCTCCTCGGCAGAGAACATATAATAGTTAACTGTAAACTCAATACTTTATTGTTTATGCCAAATATCAAAGTAGTAAGCTTGTTGTTAATGAACAAAGTTGCATCACGTGGAAAATAAAGGCATCTATGGCAATGATCGACAATTTTGAAAAATAGAGCTTTTCAGTAACACTTGCCCTCATATTTTTCCTTGGAACAGCAATTTACTATACTCACACGGGAAATTGAACATGGGAAAAATTATTTTGGTACTCTCCGCTTAGCAGATCAAGAGGAATCAAAAGAAATGGTAGTTGCTGGAGGCAAATGATCCTTTTATATCCCTTGATATACTAAGTCATAACGTTGACGAGACAAGGATGACAGATATAATAGAGTCCTCTATGGCATGACAAGCTTTTTGAATCATATTTATAGCTAGAAATAAAAGCGCGACCAGAGATCCTAGTATAGCATACATTGCTTTCTCAGTATCATGATTAGGAATGCAAAGTATAGTAGCTATCATGTGTATATAAATAGAACATCCTTGCTCAAACATAGAAAGCGTTACACTCAAGATACGCAAATTTAATTCGACTTGGAAAAAAAAACTAAAAAAAGGCCCATAGTAAATGAGGCGCAGTCTGCTACCAGCCTCAATGATGCAAGAAAAAAAAAAAAAAACTATAGTTTTTGAATAGAACACAAATGTAAATATGACTCATGATGAAGCAAGTTATTCATTTTATGTCCTACCTAAAAATGTCAACAATAAATAGTGAATAGACAGAAATAAGCCAAACCCTGAAAAAGGTAGTTTGTATGCTTGGCAAAGTGTAATTAAAATTTATATCTCTGGCTACACTGCGATTGAATAAAGAGAAAAGAAAACTTTTATCTTTTAAATAAAAAATAAATAAATAAGTATGCTTTATTATTTAAGGGAATAAAACAAAATCGTCATTCATTTCTTCAAAAGCTGAAAAGGATAAGAGGGGAGAAGCAGGCGGAGAGAAAGGGTAAAATGTGTCATCATTATCATTATTAGTTATTCTTTCAAGTTCTTGCAATATCGTTTCATCTTCCAGTAATACATTATCTTCTTTATCACAAGATTCGTCGTTATTATAAGAAGTAATAGTTGGTATTGGGCCAAATAAAGCACCTTCATCTTGATTCGTCTTTCTTTTCTTTACAACTCTTGTAATATCAGAAGATGAACGCTTAGAAGAAGATGATGAATATACTGGTGATAAAGTACTATTATCCAAAGAAGAGTCATCCGGTTGATTGTTCGTGTCATGAGTAGATTTGCGCCAGTTCTGAAAATTGGTTAATATTTCTTTTTCACTTATGGCGGCTGAAGATTGGCGACCAGGTAAAAATCCAACTTTAAACATTCTTTTGGGTATAAATGATGATGACGAAGGTGTGCTAATTGAAGATTCATACATAGTTCTTGAATGCATGGCGGGTGAGTTTTCATGGTTTGGTGAATGGGTTGTTTGGCAATAGTTTCGTTGATAGTAAGACAGGTCATTTTTATCAGTTTTTAAAGAACACAAAACGCTACTTGACTTTATAGACACTTATTATTGTTGAGGCGATCGTAATTAAAATCACCTCCGTTTGGAAAATAAACAGGCAAGTGGGGGATAAGCAACCCTTTTGTTTTAAAGAAAGAGAGAAAAGAAGAAAAAAGGGAAAAGAAAAACACAAGGGTTGAAAAATAAAAAAGTACAATCATACTATTGGCTAAGCCTATTCTAAAAACGTAGTCACTTAGCATCTGCTGATTTCTCTTTACGGATAAAATACACCGACTGTGTACACTATAAACAGGACAGAATGGAAAGAAAAAGTCACTACACATTCTTTTTATGATAGCGACACTTGCCCTTTTTACTTGATTTAATTAAGCTTAATGGTACATTAGTTTTATTATATATCATCATCATTAATGATGATTCATACCTTGTTTGCAATATATACTGGTTAGCTAGAGTTTACGCTTCTTACGCAAAAAAACGTCTTTCATAATAATAGACCCTTCCTCTTGTTCAATATGCACATAATTTCCAGAAAGTATTGTCGTCCCAAGATGTTGTATTTTGTATATTCTTTGTATTATTCGACACTCCTTTTAGAAAAAAAAAGCTGTAATTCAAACTTGCCCTGATGTCTGGGTATAATAACAGGCTTTTGGTGCTCTTGAACATGATTTAAGAGAGAATAGGATGAGATTATTCATTCTTTTTAAAAAGGTTTATTCTTTTACTGTCAACTGTATATGGAAAGATAAAGACTATCACTTGCAGATCTTTGGTAATCTTTTCATCGTTGTCAACTTCGCTGCAAAGCTTGACAAACATAGCATGCATAATTTTTAGCGTCTTCAGATTTGGCTTGATTTAATTCCTAGCTGGAAAAATAGGACTAACTAGACTGTGTTAATAAGTAGAAAGTGCTCTCTTCAAAGTAGTGGCTTGTTGTACCATATTACTCAATATATGACATAGTCAATCGCCTTAAAGACAATGCATTTTCTACAAGACTCTTTGACGCGTGTTTGATGGAATAAATCATTCTAAATAAAACTGGAAATTTATCTTTTTTGCTGTTGTTGCTGTTGCTGTTGGGACTCGCTCTTATCTACTTTTTAATTCATTTTAGACACTTTCGGTTTAGCTTAATGCAGATTAAGAGGTTATGTCTTTATTTTATGAAGAAATGGGATGATCTACTACAGGAACACTTCTTACTACAGACTTGATTTCATCTACTCTGTCTAATAGCATCTGTGCTGCCTTTACCGTCTCTTTTCTTATTTGGCGTGCATCCAAAAAATCTTGTTTGCAAGTGACCCCATCAAGATCAAACAAAATATGCATTAATTGTTCTCCAAGATAAGCTCCCATATAGACTTGTTTCTTTTTATCTTTCTCCGTCTTGCTATCATTCAGCATAAACTCCTTTATATCCTTTTCGTACTGTTGAACCTTTGGCGCAATATCGCTGTTTATCTTGGTTTTTATATTTTCTAATCTTTCAATAGCATGATCTTCTTCGCTCGACCGATTTGATTTATGCACTTGATGTTGCTTGTCTGTAGTTGCCTCTTTCTAATTAATATCTTAATATTAAACATAGTTGGTTTGTTTATTATTTACGCTATCCTTGTTTTCATGTGTATTGTGCTGACTTGTTTTTAATGTGATAGAACACCTAGAACGAACGCCATATATGCTTAGAGGCATATCATCATTATTCATAACAGCTAATTACAGTGTATTAATATACTAGAGTGTTTCATGTATATAAATAAAGTGCACTACACGCTACCTCCAAATACAAGCAACTTGATTCGGTCAGGTTCAATGCCTGTCATTTGAGAACAGTATGTCTTCAGTTCCTTTACTGTCGTCCGCTTTAAGTCATCTATACTATTAAATTCGATAGGAAATCTCTTTCCGTGCCATTTTATTTCAATAAATGCAGACATGTCACAGTGAAGGAAAAAGAAGAAAAAAAAATGATTTTATGCTTGTGTTTCAAGTAGAATATTTAACCGGAGCTTGTGTCAATTGTTACTTTCCCTTATGAAGGATGGTTCATTGTGTAAAGTACGGTCTATACCTCGATTATAATGGAGTAATAACTAAAGAGTAAATGTTGTATTATAATGCTTAAGTATGACCCAAATGATTATAATGTTGTTTGTTGTAGTAGTGTCCAACTTTAGCGAAAGAAAGATATACAAGCACATTTTACTCTCTGGATCGCTAGATTAGGCTATCATCATATCATCATAACTGAAAGGTCAATCAACACTGGTAATAACTTATCAACAAGCGCAAAGAGCGACTCAAAAAAATTAATTTTACATTTATGATTGATATCGTAGGCCAAACATTCTAAGGGCTGATGATCGAAACAAAGAAATGAGCGCACTTCTTCACAAGCTTTACCTGAGAAAAAGGTATCAGCTTTACTTTTGCTTCGTATAAAGTAATCTGGACGAAGGGAGTTAGAATTGACTGCCATTCTGTAGCATGTAAACCAGGTTTGAGGAAGGAGCGCGTGAGAGCATGTAAAATAAATAAAAAACAGTAAAACAATCCATTGTGAATTGACAATAAGAAAATATATATTTACTCTGGAAAAGTCAAAGAGGGGAGGGAAGAGACTATTTCCATTCAAAAGACAATGCAGCACTTAGAGTATCAGAATACATGGATTCCTTAATAATCTTTCTACGAATGGGATGCCCCAGTTATATAAAAGAAGCCATCGTGTGCAATAAAGTCAATATAAATTCACAGTACCTTAAAGAAGAACAGAAGCCAATAGATTTTTCAGACAGCATATTATAGACCGGAGCATAAATCTTCCAGGAAAGGGACCAAACAGAAACCCTTGTGGAACACCACGTGAGTAACAAAAATAGTATTTTTATACTTTCTTTTTTGCTCCTGCGCGCGGCTGACTGTGTTATAAATATAAACATACTTGAATATCGTAAAATGGAAAATCCTCTTACAGTGCGCTCCTAGTTGTCTGTACCAATGCTTTCCTGTGACATGCGATTGTCAAATATTACACGGCCAGGCCACATATAATAAGGGATATCATGGTCCCCCTTCATTATAACCTCGATTACTTTGGGTAAAGAAGTTCATTCTTTAGAATGGGAGCTTCAATATTTTGAATTAGTTGAAGCGAAATGACACGCCTAATGTGGTCATTAAATCATTTGATAATAAAAAACATTTGTTTAATCGTACATAAAAACAACATTTAACTGGAATAAATAATAATATTACATGAAATATCTCCTTATTTTTAGCAACATGGCTCAGTGCATTACACTGCATATGCAATAGCAGCCATACCGAGAATAGCAGTAATAACACTAGGATAGGAGAGACGTGTACCTGAACTAGTTGAGCCATTGGCATTGGCAACGCTAATGCCAGATGGAATAGGAGCTTGTGATGGAGAACTAGCAGATGGAGATGGGATTGACGTAGTCACATTAGCAGTGGTTGTTGTGTTTGAAGCCGTGGTGTTGGCTGGGATGGATCCGTCAGCTGTAGGATACACAAAATTTGTTTCCCAGTAAGGCTGAGAAATATTGAAGCATTGATTCCATGGCATCACATTAAAGACTTCCTTAACTTGGGGTAACCACTTTTCAGCCATGGACACTGTAGCGTTATTGAGTTCGTGTTGAAGGATGATATGACCGGTAGAGCTATCGCTTCCGTTCTTACGGGCTGCGATCCAGCCTTCAAAGTAGCCATCAACGGTCGCAGGAGACAAATTACCACCACCAGAACCAGGCATGTTCCAATCATCAGTATCTTCATCCCAAAGAACAGTGACCATACCCATTTGCCAGGCAATGGCACGAACACGATCGTCCACATCGCCGTAAGGGGGTCTCCAACATTTAGGGGTTACTCCTGTAACTTCCTTTATAGCGCGCAATGTCCAGTAGAATTCAGCAACCACGGCTTCGTTTTGAAGCGAGGTCATGGCAGGATGAGACCATGTATGAACACAAATTGTATGGCCATCAGCTAAAGCTCTTTGTGCTGCAGCAGGAGCTTGAATAACATTGGAGCCGATATCTTTTTTTAAGAAAAAAATGTTAAAAATAAAAACAAATGTTATTCGTAGAGTTTCAAAACTTACAAAATAAACCGGCTTTTTGATTGTGTTCTGCTAAAAAGTTGTACAGGTTAGGTTCTGCCCAACTACCAGCATCAGAAGTAAGAGGTCCATCATCATATGTCTATTTGAGATATAATTAATACAAAAATGCATCAAAAAATTAAACTACTTACCAAGCCCCATTCACCGACATTCGGACAACGGTAGTAGTCAGGAGGAATGATTGGGTTTTTAGACTTGACACAACCAGAGGCACTCCACCAACAATCAGGATCACTGTTGGAATCATATCCACTCATACTAAGATCGCCGTTGGAGTTAGCCTTACGAACAGTTGCATTGGGTACGAGGCCCCAATCGATAGAATTGATCGCAGCCTTCACTTCGGGAGAGTCAACGGGTGGTGTCTTCCACGTTGTGGGGTAACCAGTGGCATTGAAAGTGAGAGAAGGTAACGCACCTGTAGGAATGGTTGAATTGGATCCTGGATAAGCTTTAACGTTTCCTGTTAAGGGCACAACATCAGAAAGATAAGAGGGAGAGGTCTGAGCGGGAGGGGCAGATGAGGTCTTGTTGGATTGCGCATTGACAGCAGTGGCTATGAGAATAGCAGAGGATAAGATTAATGTATTATAGAATCCAGCCATTTTCCAGTTGTTTATGATGAAGAAAAAGGAAGATAAAAAGAGGAATAAAAGCTCTTTTATACAGTTTGATGAATCACTCTGCGTGTTACACCAGTGAGTTATCGTATTGCTGGTTACGCATGTAGCCAACAGTCTGTGCAACATTGCTACATTAAAAAAAGAAAATTCGCTAAAAAAGGATAATAACTGGGCTTCATGTTTTCTTGAATTGGCTTGAATTTGTTTATTTTTGGTGAATTAAATAGAGATAGAGTGTCCCTTTTTTCATTCATTTTTAGTTACTATAGTAACCCTAAATCAGGAGATACTCACTTTTTTTATTTATTTTCATGGTTATAATCTACTGAAAATGATCCTTTTTTTTGTTGTGACTGATGCTCTGACATTTCTAGATTGTCGAGGCCTCTTTATATTATGACATTCAAACAGAAAGGGTCTTCCTGCAATGAATCAGGCAATTTGCATCTTTAGAGTTTCATCTTTTAATATGGCAGCAGCCACTTTAACTGTGGATAGAAGGCGTGTGCCCTTAAAATAGATGGAAAAGGCGCAGTTACTGAACAACTGAAGTGTATTTTTAAAATGATGTACCGCGAACATCAGGCGTTATTTCTATTCCCCGGCCAAATCCCCAAGCTGTAGCTCATTGCTCAAAATGTGACAAAAAGGAGCGCCTACGACCCTTTGATCCTTATTCTATAATTTAAAAGATGTATATTTCACAAGTATGTTGATGAGTGATTACATCAAAAATGGTTTGTAAAATAATCATTATGATAATAAAGATAGTCAATTAAACTGGGCGCAGTCAGCGCTTCGTCTAATAAGTACTATTTTACTTTGTATGGGAGGCTTATCACTTTTTTACTCTATTCGTGACAAGACGTATTACAGGCTATGGTGCCATAAAACCGCTCAACAGTTTGACCATAATTCAACAAGTGCTTTTATGATGCATTAGAATTACAATAATACAGCAACATATCCCAGCAAAACAGTTCAATCGTTTACTTTTCTGAGGCTGTATTTCTCAAATTTTTTCCCGCACCTTTTGCAAAAAAAAAAAAAAAAAAGATTACCAAGTGTTTACGCGTTTTTATTTAGTTGTTTTTAGTATTTGTCTTTCTCAAATCACTTCCACCCCAGGTGGACAACCAAACGATACTAAATACAATAAATCCGATCATCATTGAGCCTGTAGCAGTGTAGTAAGGATAGGCCGCTGTTAAGAAACGAGGGTATTCGTTGTGTCTAAATGGTCTAATAGACACTTGGTCTTCGGCCAATAAGTAAGTAAGGCCAGAGCGCTTATAGTTGACCTTGAATGTAAATACGCCATAAACATCGGGGAGCTTGATGTGTGCTTCAAATCTACCAACAGCATCCTCATTTGACACCTGTTTTAGCGT
Source organism: Rhizopus microsporus ATCC 52813 (assembly GCF_002708625.1). Taxonomy (NCBI): domain Eukaryota; kingdom Fungi; phylum Mucoromycota; class Mucoromycetes; order Mucorales; family Rhizopodaceae; genus Rhizopus; species Rhizopus microsporus. The sequence goes on along the minus strand of NW_019671921.1, from coordinate 207,322 downwards.
AGTGCGAATATAAGGATCAAGCATGATCACTTCAAGTTGAATATCATTTGCTTTAAAAGGTACCCACTGACTGTCCTTATATTCTACAATATCAATTGTATACACCTATACATTATTATTTGTTAAAATTATGGAATATGTGTCAAATAATAACTTACAATATCATCTTTCAAACGATACCATGTACGTTGTTCCGTCTCATTTTCTTTATGATGGTAATGTCCCACAATCTTCAAAACACCTTTCTCTTGAAATGTCCATTGGGATAAATGGTTGATAAAGTCTTCATTTCCAGATTTGCCAAAGCTAGAGTAATAGTATATAAGTCATATGCCGATTCATCGCTTTATAAAACTTACGTATGATCCGAGTCGATGTTGACAGCTGAACTGATGAGTTTATCAGAGAAAAGATCAAGAGAACCTACAACTGTCACACGAGCAGAGTTACGAGCCTGTAAGGCGCCTACTAACGTTACTGGATGACTAGTGTCAGCTCTTTTCTGATAGCTCTCGGCAACAAAAGCGTCATGCTCAGCATTCAAGATTGCGATAGAAAATGGGTTATTTCCAACCGTCAGTCCAGCGCCTGAATAGAGAATAGGTGCTTCCATATGTTTCTTTTCAATAATAGATGCTGGAGCAATGACATTGGTGGTTGCTATCAGGTCATGCTCTCCAACAAATTGAGTGTGGCCAAAGACCTTTTCTGTCTCTACTTCGATATCAAACTCTGAAACCAAAGCACGAACATTATCATCAACATCAGAACTGACAGCAATGAGCATATTACCGCCCTTTTGGACATAATTGACGAGCTGAACATTGTTCAATTGAGGATGTGATGCCAAATCTGTGACAATCCATAAGAATATTAAACGTATGTTGATATAATAACAACTTACTAGACTTGGGTGCAAAATGAATAATATGAGCAAATATTTGTTCACCAAAGTAATAAAGAGATGTTGTTGGGTCATCAGCGCTTTTGAAGACTAAGTCGAAGCCTCGGCCTTATATGGCAGGGTAAAATAAGTATACATTATAAAAAATTGAAATAAATGGTTCAATTACCTTGCAATTGTTGCCAAAATTGTGTATAGTTGTCTTTATCAGACAAGGAATCCAGTAAAACTAAAACACGATGACCTGTTGTTGATGTAGCATCTGCTATAAATGCCAAACAGCTGACGACAAAAAGGATAATCAAAGAAGTAATGCTCCTCATTTGTCAAGTACACAAAGTGAAGTAAACGCGTCTAATTGATGGAGAAATTAAATGACATTAAAGGCGGAGATTTAAAACAAGGTACAGCAAATCACTGAAATCACTTGGCTTTTTGTCCTTTAGTTATTTAATTGTGTGATAAAAAAGTTTATTGTTTCTTAGTATAGCTTTATCATGTATTGGGTGGCATTACAAGAGAATGAAAGCATCTACCCAATTTACTTTCAATATACTTGTCTCTCTCATCATACATTCCTTTCTCAGTCTATTTCGGCCTTTTATGCCCTTTGTCTGCTTGATCAAAATGATGGTTAAAAATTCAATCTTTATTGTTTTTAAATTCTATAATCTTTAATAATAATAATAATAATAATAATAATAATAAATGGAAAAGCATATTACATTAAATCAAGTTGCGTTCCAAGACGCTTCACAGGATCATTCATCACTGACTTCCTTGATACTAAAGGAATGACAAAATCTGTTTCATTCTGTAAAGGAATAAATCTGTCGGGAGATAAGTCCAAGGGCGAAATAAACTCGGCTTTCTTTTCGCCTTTCATCTTATTCTTCTTTAATCCTGTTTCCTCCCTTTTATTCTTTTTGGTCATTATCTTTTTAAATTCGTAAGCAAAGGTTGTTGCTTTTGGTAACTTGTTACTAAACGTTGGGCTTGTACTGGAATGCATTGCCTTGATGTTTAGTCTTTCTTGCTCTATACCAAGTGCATCACTTTTCATTTTTCGCTCGTTATTTGGAATCGCTCTTGGTTGAATATCCACAAAGTCTCGAAGAACTCTCCCTGAACGCAAATGATGGTCACCATGAGATAGGGCAGGGATTTTGTTGTTTACTGAATCAGCAGACTTACTGTCAAGCAATTCTGGTCTGGCCATAGTCTTGTCCTGGCGCTTACTAGACAAGGATAGCTCATTATTACGGCGGGTTGATTCAGCAAGGCCGGACGTGACATCAGATTTGCAGAAATTGAGACAAACTACAGGAAGTTTATCCTCAACGCTTTTTTCGCCTTCCTCATCTAATGTCAGCTCAAACTCATCACTATATAGGATGGGTAGTTTGTCAGAATCCAGAATGTCAATAGTACCGCGATAATTGTTGTAGCTTGTGTTCAACGGCATCGAAATCAATGCTTTCTTAGGAGGGGTAATTGCAGGGTCAAGGTGCTTGATACAAAGTTCTCCATACACAATCTCCTCTAGTGTCAGGGACTCTTGTTGCTTAAATCCATCAATAAGTGCTGGAAAGACAGGTTGTGACTCCAGTTGATCATCATCATCCTTCCTTCTTCCATTTCTCGGCTTGTGTTGTAAACGGTAAATGGTAAAAATCGCAACAGTCAGCACAGCAACAGCAACGATGGCAACACCGCAAATGCCTGCAACAATTAGCTCCGTCGGCCACTGGCCCAGCTTCTGTGTTTCAGCATGGTTATCCATAAATTCATTGTTATCGACAATGGTTTGGCGCAGATCGTTGCCCAACTTGGCTATTTGCATCAAATTGCCGCAAGCAGGGATTGATGTTGGTATTGATAAAGAAGAAGAAGACGGAGAAAGAGAAGAAGACGAAGAAGACGAAAGAGAAGAATCTATTGCACCATTAGTAAAATATCCGAAAATATGAGGTTTAGCTACACTTACAAGGAAAAGCAAATGCAACATCGAAGGCAATAAATAGCAAGAATAAAAGATGAATCATTTTGAGCATTTAATAAACGAGGATGTGTGAAGAAGATGATCACTTATGAAAAAAAAAGCAAATGGTTTATATATCAAAACGGTCCTGGACTTTTGAACTTGTCCATAATTTCAAAGAATTTTTACAGCGGAAAATTTATGTCAAATGTGTCTGACAGATGTATATTTTGCATGAACCCACTGCATTTTGTAGCTAAATTGGATATGATTGTACAGTAGGACCTTAATTCTGTCATACTCTATCCTGGAATACTATTTTATGAGAAAAATTGAGACGTGGCTGTTTATTTAAGTGTTCTTTGTCGGAATATACATTCTGACATGTAATAACCTCGATTCTGGAATGCTACACCTACCCACCAAAGATTATGACAGAATCGAGGTCCTACTGTATTCATAAGCACACTTTTATGAAATGATCAATTTTATATAAAAGTGATACAATGTAGAAGAACTCCGTTAAAATGATGCAACATTTTGAAATGCTTGTTTTGGAATGCTTATCTTGGTGAACATCATTGCCACCAAATAATAATAGCTTCAAAAAGAACACTTTGAATCTTGAACGAGGCATTATCATAGTATACATTTTTTAGATACCTAGGTTCGTTATCCTTATAAGCAAGTGTATAGAAAAGATACAAATCCAAGACACACATGTCAAAAAGGATTCTTTCAGCAAAGATTATCTTTTTGTAAATTATTAAGTGCTTTTTTTTTTTGGGGCATTCTCACATGCAAAACAAAGTACATACACTACAGCTAAGAGTCATTCCTCTTTCAGCGATAGTATTACTGCTTTCTTCCTGCGCATGTCTTGAAATGCGAGCAATATACTGTATCAAGTAGATTGTAACGAGAATTGGCTATAACCCCTTTGAGAAAATACATCTTCTTTGAATTAAATGGATATACAGCTACAGACACTCAATCGTTTCTTACAGTTTATATTGTTAAATAATAAATAATTCTGGTTTTGCAAACATATGGTTTATTAATACTGAACTCTAGAGCAAACAGCATATGTTCTATTTGTACAGACCTCCCCGAGGCCCATCATTGCTTGCTAATCTGCTGCTTGTATGCAATGCTTGCGTTGGGCTTGCTTCATTTTCATTTGATTGCTGATCATTTGCCTGCCTGAAGTGCCGGTCATTCTTTAGTGTGGCCATGTTTACTACAAAGAAGCCAGCTATAACAAGGATAGCACCAAGTGCATATTCTAGTCCAGGAACAACATGCGTAAAGACAGCATCACCTGCTACAGCCAAAGGTATCTAAAACGTAGATTTTTAAATTAAAAAATTCAAATACCATATGTATACTTACTGTTAATGACACGCCTAAGGTAACAACCAAAGGAGATGTCATAAGCATAGCCAGTAACCATAAGTAGTCTGACCTAGAGTCATATGAATGTTAGTTTATGAATGCCTTGCGACAATAGACAGTTTTGAAATTACATAAAAGTTCCTACAAACGCGTTCAAGAAAATCATGATCCAAATTGATGCTGAAAAGGGTAGTTCAAACTTTTCTAGTTCAAAATAGTTTAAAATGAAGAAAAATGGCCAGAGTAATAGCAAGTTGAATATTCCAACAAATCCAAAAAATAAAGGCATATTGATCCGAGATTCATCGCCAATCTTTAGTTTCAACAAGGTAGTATAACATCCATAAAATATGGCACCGCTTAAGGCCAATAAATCACCTATCAAATGTGCACTTGGAGGCATTGGAGTATCCTCTGATCCTGACTGATCTGAGTATGTAACAATGATGACACCAATAAAACTATAGGTCAAAGACGAGTGTAAGCTTGTGACATATATACAATGTATATTCTTTTTCTAACCTTGTGCAAACTGCAAGCATCTTGATCAAACTGAACGGCTCTACCCCGACTAGTGCTCCTATGGCCAATGTACACAAGCCTATGAAACGAGGTATTTTTTTTTATTTGACCCCTCCCCCTTCTTTTTGTGTCCTTTATTCTACCTGACATGGAGGATAAAATCGTGCTACTGGTCACGCTAGTATAAGCCAAGCTAGCATTTGTTGTATAGTTTGCCATAAACCACAAAAGACAAAATGTTAAGGCCAATCTGATGGTTTCTGCTGTACTAAGTTTGGAAGGTTCATTTTCTATTTCGTACATAGTATCAGGAGCATCGTTGTCCAACTAAAAAGTAAGACTTAGTTTTCTCTTCGCTTTTTTCCTTTAGTAAAAACGATCTGCTATTTTTACATCCTCATTGCCAAGTAGTCTGATTTCAGTCTCTGCTGTTGCTGCGCTAAAGGAAGAGAATATCAGATGCTGGTGCCATTCTATGTTAACATCTTACTGTTGTGCAAATGTTGATGCTTTTGAATTATTGTTTCTTAAATTGAATAAATAGGGCAAGAGATATAAAGAAAAAGTTGCTGTATTAATATAAGTGATCATGAACGGTTTGTTGTATTTGAGATTTGCAAACATGTTCTTTATGCAATTAGATTAATACACAGACTAGCGCATGCAATGGATTCTTACATTCATAACAAATGAAGAAGACACCCAAATGAGTATGACAGCTGATAATGCCAAGGTCCCAATCTTGTACCTGTGTCTTTTCTGATCTTGAATCTCGGGCATTATTGCTTTAATATCCGTAAGTTGGATCTATGGTGTATCTCGTTGTTACAGCTTTGACTTAAAAAGAAATGACTGCGGCCATTGTTTTCTCTTTCAGGCACAGAGAAATTTAATGCTGTAATAGCAGCGGCGCGATATAATATTAAGTATATGATGCTGTGTTCAGTATAGTAGACTAACATAACAATCAAAAAGCATCGTCTTCTCTAATCTGAAGCATATATTCTTAATAAACCTACAAAACTAAATGGTCTTGGTGTGCATATATCCAATAAGATAAAATAACGTGTCAATTGCAATAAGCTTTATTAATGGTTCCTTATTCGTGTATTGCCTTTTCTTTACTGCTAGTGGTCAAGATGAACCGTAGACAGGTTGTTTCAAATGATGAGTGAAACATTTACTAAATATCTCTATACTCTATAGATTTTGTTGAAGTGTTTGAACTTATTGACTGTTGTCACAACAACATTTATGATCTGGAAGGGTTTATGTCTAACTACAAAGACGGAGAGCCCTATTGCTGCTGTTTTAAGGTATTATAGTTAAAGACGTATAATAGAATTGTTCCTATTTACATACATATATATATATACAAGTGAGAGTATGGAACCTGCTTTTAAGCGTGGGGATTTGTTGTTTCTCACATTACAAGACAGTGATCCTATAATGGTTAACAACATTTGTGTCTTTAAACTACCAGGACGAGACATTCCGATAGTACACAGAGTGATAAAAGTGCATCAAGAGTAGTACAAAAGATGATGTTGCTACATGATATTCATATATTTCATGTGTAGTGAAAGTGGAAAAGAGTTCATTTTAACCAAGGGTGATAATAACAAAGTGGATGACCGTACTTTATATTCCAAAGGCCAGATGTGGATACACAAAGAACACGTCATAGGCAAGGTGAAAGGGTAAAATAGAACGAAATGTTGTATATATGATATTGATTTATCAGCTATAGAGTTGTACCTTATGTTGGTATGGCGACCATAATAATGTCTAATACTTGGTTAAAGTATACAGCTGTTGGTACATTTGCTCTAGTTTTTTTCATATGTAATAAAGAGTAGCTTTTTTTTTTTTTTCATTTTCTTTGTTGTCATTCAATAAAAACTATCTTGGATGTGGCAGAGAGAACACAAGCAGTTCTTTACACAAAACCAAATTTATTTATACAAGGAACCAAAAATTATACATATGCATGACCTGTGTCTACTCTTGACTTAATCCAACCAATTCTTTACCCATCTTTTTATCCAAACGACAGATAGGATAGTCTTTAATCATTGCAATGTTGACCTTGTGACCAAGCAAATCACGAATGTTAGAGATACCATACTTGACCATTGTGGGACGTTCAAGACCAAGACCCCAAGCGATAACACGTACATCGGGAGGTAAACCTAAGGGAAGCAACATTTCAGGACGGAACATACCCGAGTTACCAATTTCGACCCAAGTCTTTAATCCTTCGTGATAAGAAAAGATTTCCATAGAAGGTTCGGTATAAGGATTGTAAGTGGGCTTGAAACGAATCTTGTCCATACCCATCTTTTTGAAAAAGACATCCATAAAACCAATCAAATCACCCAAGGTCAAGTTCTTATCAGCAATGACACCTTCAATCTGATGGAATTCAGCCAAGTGAGTAGCATCAACTGATTCATTACGGAATACACGATCAATAGAAAAGTATTTGGCAGGACGGAATTCGCCTGTGCGTTTGGTCTCTTCTGAGAGTTTGTGAAGCATGTATGAACTGACAGCGGTTGTGTGTGTACGCAAGATAAGCTTTTGTGCTTCTTCTTCTTTCCATGTGTAATTGTAGCCGATCGAACCTGTATCACCACCGTGTTCATGAGTCTCCTTGATCTTTTCCATCAAATCACGAGGATAGCGGTCTGAGGTGGCAGGATCTACAAAAGAATAAATATCGCATCCTTTAGAAAAAAGGCACAATACGTACCCTTTAAGAAAAAGGTATCATGGGCATCTCTTGCAGGATGCTGTTGAGGTTGGAAAAGAGCGTCAAAATTCCAGAAACTGGATTCAGCAAAGCAGTTGGTAGGCATCTCCTGGAATCCCATTTCAAAGAAAATCTCACGGAATTCTTGACGTACTTTCATCAGAGGATGAAGATGACCACCTGCAGGAGGCACACCTGCTGCATCAAAATTGTACTTTTTGAAGGTCGCGTTCTTCCATTCACCACTAGAAAAAATAATGAGTCATTCAAATCTAAAGTCCGAGAATGAGCCTTACGACTGAAGCATTTCAACGGTGATGTCTGTTGCCTCCTTCTTGATCTCTAAAGAGAACTCAGGGCCTTTTGATACACTGTATGTGGTCAGCTTTCTAAAAAGGAACAAAGTGGATCAGTTGGTGCAAGCAAACTTTGTGTCATCCTTTACTGTTTATCAATTAATGTTCTCTTCTTCAACTCTGCAAGGACTTTATCATTGCCCAAGGTTCCAGTAGATTGAATCTCTTGTAATTCTTTTTGAGTTTGATCAACAATGCTGTCAACAGCACGAATCAAGTTGTTTCCTTTCTTAGTAATCCATTTATTTTTGAAAGCTTTGCCCTGTCCGGCCTTTGCTGCGGGTCCAAACTTGGCCTAAAGCAAAAGGGTTAAACAATCGAGAAAACAAGTTGTTTGTTATTACCTGAAGCTCAGCAATGGGAAGACCTTCTTCTCCGGGAGGAATTGCCTCAAAAACACGGGCTTCATGACTTCCTTCTTTAGCAAGTTGTTGTCCTTCCTCGGTTAGGGACCAAACGATACGTTCAATGGGTGCAAAGTCAACCATCTACATGACAAATACAACAAGGTCAATGGATAAAAGAATAAACAATTCGGATAAAAAAAAAGTGTACGTTTTTGGATTTTAAACTGCTGAGAGCGCCCAACAGTACAAGCTGGTCAACAGGACTACCATTGAAAGACAAGTCCTTTGAATCTTGAATGGTGTTTTGCTGGTCAAGAGTGTTTAACACTAAGGTCTGCAATTCTTCGGTAGACATGGTGCAGGATATATAAAAGAAAGTCGGCCACTTAAAAAAATGGTTGTTTTCTTTTTCTTCAGCCACCAAAAAAAAAAAAGTTGTCAAGGTAACAGGGACATTGTCAAGGAGATTAAATCCCAGCATTGCAGCAAAAAACGAGCTATTGATCTTATTGTACACAGAGCTCAAGGGAATAGGGAATGAATAGGAAAAATACAGGGGACTGAAAAGAAACAAAGACGTAAAAGGCAAGTCATAGATGTAACAGCTATTGTTGTTGACATATAAAAGAAACACAAATAACCCGGTTGAAACACGCTTTTTTTTTTTCTTTTTTCTTTTCTTTTCTTTGATATCAGTCAACACATGATATAGGCACACATCTATTATAACACTGTATATATATTTATTTATTTTAAATGATGAGAGAATATTCCATTGATTACATAACATCAAAAGCAACAAGAGAATGTATATTATTTCCTACATATGCAAAAAGAAATCCAAAAAGTATAGTAAATCGCTGTTTTTAGACAATCATAACTAAAGCAAACCTTAGATAAAGACGAATGGATAGTAAAGGCAAAAGGTTGGGCTCTATCACATAACTGCTCCTACGCTAAACAAAAAGTGATGATGGGTAAATAAAAGACATGTATAGTTGACATATTCATATATATGTATAATATAATAGGTATTACAAAGAGTGTAGCCGGGAAAATTACTGCCGATCAATTATCTTTACAAGCTTTTGAACAAAGATTCAAGTACTTCTTGGCAACAAATCAACGACATAAAAAGTTTATCATTCAAGCCATTGGAATCATATCAAACTTACATGATGAAGAACGATTGATATTTGATCAAAACTATTTAATACCTTCCCTTATTCATCCAACCAGCAAACAAGATGATGGTATTATGTCACGGCCGAGTAATCCGATATCATCTATTCTAGATCAATTAGAAGAAAGGAAAAACATGGATCTTTTTAATGATCATCAAAGCATTCAGCTAAAGACAACTAGTTCCGGCTTTTTCTTGGGCGAGTTTTCTTTATCCCATGCTCACATTCTAAATTGGGCTCAAGCTTATAATCAATGTGACGCAAGGTTAATTCGTATCCAATCCATGTCAATAGATAATAAAAAGAAGTGCACTACAACACACGGAATAGCCAACTTGGTTGAGCCATTAGGCATTTCCATCATTTCTGATATCGATGACACCATAAAGGATACCAAGATATTGGCGGGCGCACGTACAGTTCTATCAAAGACATTCTTTGAACCTCCTCAAGGTGTGCAAGGCATGGCTGATGCCTACATGTCCTGGGTAAATACTTGTTTCATTTCTCAATGCATTTTACTCATTCTTATTCTAGTATACTCAAGGCGCCTCTTTTCATTATGTATCCAATAGCCCCTTTCAGCTAATTCCTATGCTTTATCAATTCATTCGTGATTCTCATTTTCCTCCTGGCTCAATGCACCTTCGTGATGAAGCTAGTCTTTTATCGCGACTGGTTGAAATTCCTGGTCAGGCTAAACGCGAGGCCATTCTGGAGATCATCCATGACTTTCCTCAACGACGGTTTGTGCTTGTTGGTGATTCGGGTGAAATTGATCTTGAAATATATACAAGGATTGCTGTAGAATTTCCAGATCGTATATTAAAGATATTTATTCGTGATGTGACAACACCTTTGGCACAAGAGAAAAAGAAGAAGCAGCAAAGACCAAGTCAGCTTTCGTCCATCTTTTATTCAAAACGATCATCACAATCTTTCTTTTCTTCTTCAAATAGAGCAATGACAGATGATGTCTTGTTTGTAAGACACCATCGTTCGACACCTGCCACTATAAACACCAGGAGTAGCAACAGTCCAGTAAAGGTTAGGCCGTTTGGTATGAGGAGAGCAATGACTGATGCATTTGCTCATTATACGATGGAACCCCATTTGACTGGTCATAAAAGTCAAAATGTTCAAGATGATGTATCAACAACAGAGGCATGCACACGTCTGCATGAACGCATCGAAAAGGCACGACAGCAAATACCAAATATAGATATTATTTTATTTCAAGATGCTAATGTACTACGAAACGATGAAGATATACAGAATGCTTTATGGGGCATATGGGATAATGCTAGACATAATCCTTCAAATCAATAAACTTGTTACTTTTTTTTGGCTTTAAGCTTCCTTTGTGGCCAAGGCAGTCCAAAGATTTGATAATGTCTATAGCATCGAACACATTTCGTGCTGTCTACAGATCGACTATATGTGTTTGCATCTGGACAGCAGTTAGTGGGTGGGTATACTTGAGGGATGAAATTACAGGGTGAATTGAGGTTTATGCTATTGTCTACACTTTTGTTTTCTTCTGGATATATACAGAGTGATGTATCATCTTGGTTGCAGATATGACAGATTGACATGATCTTTTTGATAGATGCATACATTACTGTCTCCTGACTTGAAGTTGATTCAGCACTATCGGATTCTCCTTGTGATAGATCAGGCGTTGCTATTCTTTTTTGTTTCTTGACATTCTTTGGAACACAACAATCTATATCAATGAATAAGAGCTTGATTTTTTTTTAAAAACAAATCCAAAGCTTACCAGAGTGGCTCACTTCTTTACGCTTCCTTGAACTTCTACGTAACCCTGTTGTCTCTTGACTTGATTCTACAGACTGTTTCTTTGAATAATAGCCTTTTTCATTTCTGTGAATAAAAAGAAAACATATTACTTTCTTTTTTCCTTCTTTTTTCTTTTCTTACTTACTTTTCACAGGTTGCGCATCGACATTCAGAGTTATTGATACCAAAGTAATGATCGCCATATTTTACTGTTAACTCTTCTCCTGGATTAATCGCTCTTACAGCTCTAAACGTCACTTCATTCCCATGTTTAACAAAGGCACAATTAGGGTTACAATCATGCTTTTTTTTTTTTTCAAATTTGTTAGCCTTCTTTTTCTTATAATAAAAAAAGACTTACATTCATAAAGCGGGCAGGCCCAAGAAATAGAAAAGCATGCTTATATCGCTGTGAGAGCATGACACTAAAGTCCCTTCCCTCTGATCTCAGCAGCTGATCTGCTTCACTTGTTAGACAACATACAGAACCAGTACAGTTCTTTATATATTCACCAGCTTGCCAATGCTTATTAGCAATGATGCATGCCTCCATTTGTCCTGTATAACGCTTGGTCGAAGAGACTTCAAAACCAGCGTCTGGTACAAACCTATATAAGAAAAAAAAAGAGAGTTAACTATAGGAATGATGTATAGCTACACATTAACTTACATTGACACGTATTTTTTCAAATGTCTTGCAAACTTGCCCTTTTCTTTTTGTTCTTTCTCTTGTAAAAAGTTTTTAAAATAAGGCAATCTAACAAGCACATCAACACATGAGCGCGTGTGTACAAATGAGTATAGTCTATTATAACTTTTTTATATATATGAGTGTGTACCTTAAAAACGCTTCAACAGCACCAGATACGTTTGTTCGTCCATAAACAAAATATTCACGCAAAATAGATATACCAGATTTTCTATCCGTGTCTGGCATATTATAGTTTACGTTGACCCTTGTCGTTGGAAACCATAGAAATAACTTGTCCAAGAAAAAGTTGGCAATAAGATCATCATAGATCGCGAAATGAAGATAGTTCATCATCTTTATCAAATGTTGTTATTCTCCTCTCTTTCTTCTTTTATAGACGGTAAATAAACAAACAAAAAAAAAGTTGTGTTGTGTATGTGTGAGTGTGTGTGTAGATAGGGGAAGAAAGGAGGAAGTCAAATTGTGGTATCGTAAAATAAAATACATGTATATATATAACGCACAAATGTTAAGATTCTGCTCTCCAATAAATTTATTTGTTGATCTATTCATCCCTTTTTTTATAACATATATATAAAGGGTATCATCGTTTATTAGTAGCATCACTTCTTCTTGATTGATCTTCATTCAGGTACTCATTTAGGATATGTTCATCAAACCCATAATGTACTCCATCACTTTTCATCCTTGGTTTTAAATGTACTGGTGCTATATATTTATACTTTTTAGATATTTATTTTATATCTAAACGGTATCCTTACCAAACCACAACCATGGATTGCTTCCCATAATCTCTATCCAATTGTTCTTCCAACCTTGATTAAACACGTTTTTACCACTCTCTGTAAACCCTTGAATCAGTCTACCATTTGTTTTTCCTGACTTTTGGTCTTTGTTCCAGCTTTGAAACTGAGAGTTTTCAATGGTTGTGCGATTGATTAGGACAAGCCAAAGATGAGACAAGGTGAAAGTACCGACGGCTACTGTAAAGATACCAGCTCTAGTGAAGGAAATGAATTATGTCATCATTGACAATATATCAAACACGCTTACATTATCAAGACAGTCAATGCTATACTATCAAAGGTAGTCTAAATAGATACATTTTCATATAAAGCTTTTCGACTTTGTAAATGATTACTTACCATCCCATGAAATTGTATGAATGCCACTAAGCTGGTAACAAATGTCCAACTAGCAAGCAAAGTGACATAAATTAAGAATTGGATATAAAATCGATGATTGTCTATGCCAACACATCCATTCACCCTATCACACTCTTTTTAAGCCTTGACGTTTTACACATGTAACATGATGTGCAGCTTACCATGGACAATGGCTAGAACGGAAATGATAGATTAAAAAAAGAGAACAAAAGAAAGGCCATATATGAACTTACTGGTCCATTCTTAAAACGCATGCATTACAGACACGACAATGATGTGCTCGATCTGGTTTCCATAGCTGGCAGCTCTCACACCATCTTGGATACCCAAGGACAGAAAAAGGTAAATCCTGAGACCGCTTTGGCTCCTCTGGTGATATACTCTGAGATGTTACAGTCTTGCTACTGCTATTATTACTAGATCCACTTGTTTTGATATCCTAACAAGCAACCACTTAATGATAAAAAAAAAAAAGGTAAAATATTGTGTACCTCAGCATATCCAGGAGGTTGTGACACTGCTCTTCCATAAGTGATTATAAACAATAAAAATAGCACATTGAATGGGACAATGTAGATGACGGCCTGACTCATGCGCTGTAGCTTCCGTAATAAGACCACTGCATACATATTAGTACAATAATCAAACGAAAAACAAGAAAGATACACTTTACATACAATTCTATCTAAATAACCATAATACACAAACGTAACCAAGCTACTTACGACTATCACCGGTAACCAACTCCAATCTCTATGCTGTCCAGGCTTTTTGTCCTTGGGTAATGGCATTGGATAATCTGTTATAGCAGAGAAAAAGAAAATAAATGGCCAACATTTAGAGTAGAGTGATGAATCAGTGTGACAGCAGCAGCAGACTTTAAAATCATCCTGATCATGGTGACCTCTATTTGATCTAGAACATAGTCTAAATGGATGTCTTCCTACTCGAAGGAACCGATCTGATAACCTCTCTAGTTTGGACATTGCAAAAGGCCAAAGAAAAAGAGAAAAAGAGAGAAAAAGTCAAGATTATATATATAAGTGAATGATATCATATAAAAGCGGCATTTTAACACACGTGCGATTATAAACTGCTGTGAACAAGCTACATTTTTTTTTGTTTACTTATTGAGATGCTGGAGTGTGGATTCTTTCGATGCCATAGATTGTATCATTGGATATAGTGAATGTATGATATTTAGAAGGGAATGTTACTATTAAACAAGATCAATATGTATGCCCTTCTTTCTTTTTCTTTTTCTTTTTACCAGTAATACGTTTAAGCTTGTCTTGTTGCATAGTTGGTGTTGTCTTGGCAAGCATGATTCCATTATTTACTAAATGGTATGCTGATTTGGTAGCCTTGTCTGTGTCTAATCTTGAAGCCATTGTTGACTATAGTCATTATTATTTATTATGCAATTTAAATAAAAAAAAAAAGAATAAACAGAATGTTATAGTTACCTGAATTACACTTCCATCCTTTAAAGAAGCGGAGAAAGAAGAAAGGTGATTAGGAACGTTGGATAATGCTTCAAACACAGGATCCGTCATCTCTACAAGTTTAAACGTAGGTAGGAGCTGCATTTCTTCGGGAACGTTAAACTGCCACCGCAACTAAGAAGTCACAACTCGATCTATTGAAGAATATTAGAAGCCATTTTTTTCAAATGTCTTTGACTTGCCCCGATTACTGGCATCATGGCCGGATGCGGTCTTGTTTATAAAGTCAGTGTTGTAGTGACTGATCTTAGCAGATAGTTCAGGAAATGTCTCCTGAAAGAGCAGTGAGCAAAGGCCAGGAAGACCAATGGCAAGGGCAGACAGGTTATCTCTGGGTTTGGCAGCTTTTTTGTTTGAGACCAGAACACAGTCAGGATTACGGCACAAAAACGATTCTTTGACCTTTGTCTTGATTTCTTTGCCTTTTATAACCTTTCGATGGATGGGATGGTCCAGCTTGGAGAAGCAGTACATGCATATTTGTGATGCCATGTTTTCATTTGTGATGCACACACTGATGTTCATGCCATGCATGCACTGCTTCCATTTTCCACCATATCTTCTATATCCCTTTAGGTTGAGCCTACCCCCATGCCTCTGTCTCCGATAAACATGATAGGACATGGCCTGCTTCTACCTTTTACTAAATAGTTTATATAATAGTTAGTATTCATCAATCGTATATTACTGTGCTCTTTACCTTTCTTCCCTATCAAAAACGTTCTTTCTTTCGCACACAAGCGTCTTCGAAAGCGGTCGTTTTGTATTTCACATGTGCTTTTCAATTTGACTCTCTTTTTGGAATTATAGAAATTTCTAAGAGCTAAACGGTTACTGACACGTTACTGGTATATATTCATTGCTTACTCAACGCTTGTTGCCATCTTTAAGTCTAACTTTGAAAGATTATTTTCAATGGCTTGTACTGCTTTGCCTTTGCTGACTTTGTTTTTTCTAGCTTTCTTCGGACATTATAATATCCTGAGCCAATATCTACTGAAGTGAATATTATGCTATATTTTTTATTCAAATGGGTAATACTAGAGACGCTGCAATAGGATACTGCAAGATTCAAAAAAGGAAATCCCACAGTTTATTTCAGGAGATCATACGAGCTTTTAATTACAGCCACGCTTCCTGTAATGAGGCAGATTAACAGATCACTGGTGCAGTAGGCCTTACAAAGCCTCATGCTTATACAGTGAAACAAATCTGATAAATAACGCCAAATTATATTTCACGGCAAAGATGGCCTTGGTTTTCATTTGGGACAGAAAACCTTTCTTGCTGAGCAACAGGGGCAGGAACACGAGGAGAAAAAGGCAGCTTGGTTACGCGGCTGACCAAAAAAATATGCTTACACATCTTCGTTTGATCAGGGCAGCTGCAGTTCTTCAGAAAGCCTTCTTTAGTATCATCTCGTAGAAGAGGATGTTTTCAGTGAAGGACCTGCACTGGTAAACACTTTCTTCGAGCTGATCTACTATAGAACAGGCTACGTGGTAGTCAATGCAGTATGCTGCTCTTCTCTTCTTTTCTTCGTTGGCTCTCAAGCGAAACCCACCAAAACCATGCACAGCTTCGATTGTGTCCTGCAAATAATCTAATACTACCACTTGGAATAACAAGTAGACTAGACAATCTACACGCAAAGAGCGAGAACGACCAAGATAGAACGTCTTCAATTGGTTATGATACGATTCTATCAGATTGTTAGTGTGGAAAGAAGCATTCTATAAATAGACAGAAAAGTTAGATTTTAGTAAACTGGAACAATAAACACCAATGGTTACCTATCTCCACGCTTTGGACCACAATTCCTTTCTTGGAAGCCACAATCTGTTGAAGTACGCAAGGAATACTTCAAATTCCTTATTTTCAGCAAGGAACAGCTGACGGGCCAGATCGAATGCTTTCGGCGTTTCTGAGTACATCATACTATTCAGATTAGCGCAAACACGATCCCTTACCAGCTTTGTGTCGTGAGTAGGCCTGCTTATCTTCACCTAAATGTTACAAGATGTTTAATATCTACATTAAACCCGCGTTTAAAACTTACGCCTCGCTTGACGTGGGTTTCCCACGCACGCTTGATATGCCAATGGCACAAGAGAGTTTGAACAAAGCCTTCAAAGGCATCTCTAATTGCAGCTGTCTCGGCAGAACTACAATCTATGATAATTCGCTTCACGCTCAAAGAGAAGTTGGTCTTTATCCAGGCTAACCACTGATGCAAAGTAGGAATGGTTTTCATATCAGTGATAAAAAAACAAACAGGTAGACCTCTGTTCGTGGTGTAGTTGTGAACGACGATAGTGAGCAGGTAGCTATCATTGGAGCTGTCCGTAATAGACCTGCATGTTTTGTGAGTGCTATCAACACAATATTCTTCAGCTTCTTCAAGAAATTTCTTCTGCCAATCAGATACCCATGAGATTAGGAAAGGACCATTTTCATGGATACGAAAAAGAGTCGAGCAGTTTTTTTCTTCTTCCAAATACTTTATTCACTTTTCACAACCATGCTTAGCGCGACAGCTTTTTCTTGATAGCTTATTCATGTGAGCATTGATGATATTCTTTACATCTTGGTAATTGATTAAAAGTGACATAGGGAAGCTACTAAATGACTCCTTCTTTTCAAGCTATAGAAGGTTAAATTATTATCGTATTTAATAACAGCGCAAGGATGAAAACAAGCATCATTACCTCAATAAGGCGTTCGTCATCAGTACGTAAATACTTTTTGATGGTTTTTCAGTCCATATTTTCGCTGACCTTTTCAGCTATCCATTGTTTGATCTCAAAGGGCAAACGAGAATTTATAATTTCCTTGATATCCTAAGGACAGTGATCAGGATGCTCCCAGTAGTATTCAACATGGATTGTGCCGTCCGTCATGACATATTTAATGATTTTGGCAGTGCAACCTATCTTGATAGAAGACTTCATAGTAATACGGGTCTTCTTAGGACGCACAACCTCTAGTTCGTTACTGCTGCTATCTTGATCATTATTTACAGAAGATACAACGTTAGTAGTATCAGTAGTACCTGTGCTATTCTTAGCTTTCTTCTTATCGACACCAGCATGATCACACAAATAGAAGGTGGTGTGAACTGGCAAAGCTTCAAGATTGGGCTTCCCGATGAACTGGAGATTGCTTGCAACGGGATACTGTCGTTTAAAGACCCGCTTAGCATGCGAGAACGCGTCCTTTTTGAACCATTCCTCGAATTTATCAGACGTAGTAATGATGGTCTGACCACTTTCCTCATAATCTGGAACAGTAGGGCAAACAAAATCAGCAGTAATAGAGATGGAAATACTTTTAAAGTTGGTAGACATCTCAGTAGATGATGTATATTTAATAACCGTGTGAGCTGCTATGGATAAAGGGTCATTAAATATTGTACGTGGCTGTTTTTCTATAGGGCGATTTAACGTTATCTGCATTTCTTAATGTCGCTTTTTCAAAATAAAGATCTAATCTGCGACTGTTTATTCCATTGAGAAAGAGAAAATTTGACATTTCTTTCACTCTTTAATGCGCAACCTTGTAGTCCTCGGTGGATCTTCTCATCCGGAATTTACCAAAAAAGTATGTGAAAGACTTGGTATTTCACCTGGCAAAACTGTCTTGGGAAAGTTTTCAAATAATGAAACAAGTGTCGAAGTAAAAGAATCCGTTCGCCAACAGGACGTTTATATTATTCAAAGTGCTTGTGGCAACGTGAACGATAGCTTTATCGAGTTGCTTCTTATGATCAATGCTTGTAAAGTGGCTTCTGCAAAAAGAATTACTGCTGTTATCCCTTACTTTCCATACTCTCGACAGCCTGATGTTCCTTTTAAACCTGCTGGGGCGCCACTTACCTTTCGACCACCCCAGACACCACAATATCAACCTAACCAACCAAATAAAGTAGACGACGTATCAAAACAGTTAATGCGTAAGCTAGGACAACAGGCAGCTATGGAACAACAAGAGGAACAAGAGAAAGAAAATGCACCCTATCGAGAGTGGCTTGCTCGTCCTGGTGTTCTAATTGCTGATTTATTGATCTGTGCAGGTATGTAAAGATTATAGTCCCACCATCCAAAGCATAAACGTGTCTATACATCATAGGCGCTGATCATGTTATTACTATGGACTTGCACGATGCCCAGGTAATAAGTTTGGCATTGATATATATTGCATCATACTAAGTTCTACCAAAGTACCCTGGTTTTTTTGATTGCCCTGTTGATAATCTCACAAGCATATTTACAACAATCAACTACATAAGACTGAGTATTCCTGATTATACTAATGCTATTATCGTTTCACCTGATGCAGGTGGAGCTAAAAGGTAATAGAGACATGATCTGATTATATCACTATGAGCCGATCAAGTTGACATTTCTATTATAATAGAGCTACTTCAATTGCAGAGAAATTGTGCATGGATTTTGCGCTAGTTCATAAAGAGCGTCCCAAGGCACATCAATCTCAAAAGAAAGAATCCATGCTTGTTGGAGATGTCCGTGGTCGCAACTGTATCTTGATTGACGATATTACTGACACATCCTACACAATTACTAAAGCAGCACGATTACTTCGAGAAAAAGGTGCTGAAAAGATCTATGCAATCGTTAGCCATGCTGTGCTATCGGCCGACGCTGTGGATCACATCAGTCAAAGTGCAATTGATGAACTCATTGTCAGTAATTCGACGCCACAGGGAGCACATATGAATAATCCAAAAATCAAAGTATTTGATGTGACACCTTTATTTTCAGAGGCTATTCGTCGTACCCATTTCGGTGAATCTTTATCAAGGCTATTTGAAGCTTAAATATTCGACTTGGCATTGACATGTAAAATGTTGGCAATATCCTCAAATAAATTATTCAATCCCCCTATATATAAAGTAGGGGTTTAGAGACTCTTTATAAAGAATGTCAACATGCGTCGAGCATTTAGGTGTTCTTTCTAAACTTTTAGGACCGTCACTTTCTTTTGGGTTAGTTGGGAAAGTGTGTATCTTGGAACCTAATTTTGTAACGCTTATCTTGACGCTTTTACCTTCACAAAAGGGAAAGATTTTGGCATTATGGTGTTCAATCAGGCAGCTCATCCAGCTATTGATTAGTTGCTGTTACCGGCCATAAACACAATGATATTTACAATGAGCTACTGCTTGAGTAAATTGTAACTTTGTGATATTCTTTAGCATATACATCCACTTACCGTCCTGCTTATATAACAAATTCCTTTCATGAAAGAGGCCGCCTTCTTCTTCACAAAACTTGCAATCGATAACGCATTTATGACTTAGCGTGTTGAAGAATATAAAAGAGACTTCATTGATTCAAATAATGCACGGTTTGTTTGTTACATAAAAAAGTAACTTGAAGTTGTAATGCATACAATTACTCTTTGGAGACCGCAGTCAGTTACTGGTTTCCCAGAATGAATATTTTTAAAGGCATTTTGTTCTATTACTAATAAAACATTATCAGAGCATTATCCAGCAAAGCACTATGTTCATGTGATACAACGTAACGTTATTTTTTATCTTTTTAAAAAATTGATAATAGGTATAAAAGAACATCGATAGACTATAATTATTCTCATTTAAAACGTTTTTACCAAGAATACAATATATTAAACTAGAATTGATAGAAGCAAGCGTTTGAATTGGATTGTTTTTTGTTGTTGTTTTTTTGCAACTGTTATATCTGTTTATTGTTACAAAGTACAGAATGTGCTTTATGGCTGATTGGATACCTGGCCAACGGAAGGAAAAGGATTATCTTTACTCAGCACAAGAAACATCTTTTCATGCGATAAATAGCCCTTCATATATCCCTACAAAATATGTCTTAGCTCTGATGGATTGCTTCATGCAAATCTCCTCTGTTACCTTGTAAATCATATTTGCCAGCATCCATTCTGCCTCTTCTATATCAACATTCATTCCTTCAAAGTCCAGCGCTTGTTTGAACTTTCCAATAGGCAACCTTGTGTTTTGACCCATAAGCAAATATCTTTATAAAATTAACTTTGGTTAACTTCTTAAGGACAAAGACATACATGACTTACACTTTTCTAAATAGCTGACGAATAGCGATATTTTCAGCCTTTTCTACAGCAAAGTAAGTACGTTGTCTGATCAAGGTTGGCTCTGACTTGCTTAAAGCCTCGTTAAATGCCTTGACATAGCCTTTTTTCATGGCTGCAGCTAAATCACTGTAAATATGTCTAGCTTCAGGGAACTGAGAAAATAAAGCTTGAGTAGGCAGCACTCCTTTCATTAGTTTAATAGGCAATAATGTTTGCAGTATAAGTCTATTTTATATAAAAAAGGAAAGGTTAGCATAATAGATCGTTCATTGTCGTTATGCTTACTCTTTGTTCTTGACGTGACGATTAGTACATTCTCTAAAAGCAAGATTTAGCTCATTCTCTGCCTTTGCATAATCCTCTTCAAGGAAATAAAGTCTTCCCAAATAATATCTAAATGTCACTCGATCACTCTTTGGAAACTGTTCGATAGGTGGCATATCTGCTGCTTTTACAGCACGAAGGATATTTTTACAAAGGTTTTGTTGTTTCAACTAAATGATGTATGATTATGACTATTATAGATTCATTTTGTAATAAATACCTTGAAATAGATTCTAAACAACATCCCAATCATTCGATATGTACCATATTTTTTAGATAAAGACATGACACCTCTATCTGTAATACAACCCGTAAAAGATTTACTAATGACATTAGCAGCCTCTTCTAATTTTCTTCGTTGTCCCTCTTCTGCTTCTTTATCTTGATCTGCCTATAATCATATTAATTCCTTGAACTTGTTCTCTTATTAAAACACATACTCTTGTTGCAATCAAACGCAAGTCGTTGTTGAATACATAAAGCACTGGTAATACCCATCGAGTAAAGTTGGGCATGTTTCTTTGAAAAGATCTTTTTAAGAAGTTAAGTAAGAGAATAAGAGAAGTGAGCTGTTTGGTATTTACTGAACAAGTTCTTTCTGTGACAAGAATGCTTCTTCATAATCTTCTTGGTCTAAATTAATTGCAGTTCGAATATGGTGTAAGGCTATATCATTCCAAGGGGATTCAAGCTGTGCTCTATTTATTAATTCTTGTAATTCCTGTGGCTAGTGACAAAATACAGTTTAATATCTAGAATTGTACCATCATCGCCACTCACTCGAAGGTTATGAAACACGAGCTGATCAACATGTTTTCCACTATAAGCAAATAAAGCTGCTAAAGGTTTTCCACGTTCTTCTTGGCTGTTCTTTTTTATTTTTTGAAGAAAAGATTCAATATAAGCTGCCTTTTGTCTATACATTTTCGCTAAGAAAAAGAGAGAAAACTCGCGTGTCCTCCCTCTGTATTCAAATAAAATGCAACCTTTTCCTTTTCCTTCAGCGGAGTCTATGAGTAGAAACAATTGTTAAAATATAAAGACCATAAAGGGCACGTGATATTTTTATTATATCGTTTTTGCCCTGGCCAGTTCAAGCTGTGAGGCAGTATCTAAAAATCCCCTGAGCTCGAGGGCAAAAATACTTTGGCTGACAGATTCGTGGAACAAGTGTTAAAAGCACTGCTATGAATAATTAAATAACCATTTAAGCAGTTTCTGCCCTGGGTCAGGAAGTGATGGTGGCTCTTTTTCGTGGTATAAGTGATCAAGCTCATGTAAGATAGTGCAGATTACTTATTTAAAAGTAGGGACAGAGGACCAGTTTTGGTTATCCTTTTTTTTGGCTATCCTTTTGGTTATCCTTTTGGTTATCCTTTTGG
>NW_019671921.1:142892-184316 GCF_002708625.1 Rhizopus microsporus ATCC 52813 | reverse complement strand
TTTTGGTTATCCTTTTGGTTATCCTTTTGGTTATCCTTTTGGTTATCCTTTTGGTTATCCTTTTTTTTGGTTATCCTTTTGGCTACATCCGATATCGGTACCTTGCAAGCAGTGGATGTCCACTTCAAATTTGATAATGATGCAAATCTCACTGGTGCTACATTGTTCACCAGAGCTTCAAAGGAAGCTCAACAGAAACATTCAGCCTTATGCACCTTATCCGAAAAGTTGATATGTCCTGTATTTACACTGCTTACTTTCATGGAAAAAAACAGAACATTTACGTTCAGAGTTCCCAGACGATCACACGCTAATAATCCCAACAAAATACGATCCACTCAACCAAGCACAGTTGCAGATATTGTCAAACAAGTTATGCAAGAGGCTGGCATCGATACACAGGTATATGGGCCTCACTCACTTCGTTCAGCATCAAGCACAAAAGCTGTCCAATTGGGTCACAAGACAGACGACGTAAAAAAACATGCAAATTGGAGTCTCTCCGCAGACACTTTCGAACGATTTTATTTCAAACCACTTCATCAAGAGAGGACAAGTCAACATATAATGGGTTCAGTTTTTTCTTCTTCTGAGAACAGTACCACATCTTTCGTCTCCATTTCAGCAGCTGTACGATACGTGTTTGCCACCACTCACCATGCCAGAAGCAATGCCAGTGTTACTGATAAATCGCTGCTTTGAAATGGAAGCATGTGATAAATCGTTCGCCACTGCTCAAAACTTTCCCAGACACTTGACCAATTCTTACCATTACGCATTCCCTAAACGGCTCAACAAAATGCGACAGGTTAGTAATAAATAGTTCTGGTTTTTGAAGGAAGGCGTCCAGGATGAGTCAGTTAAAACGCATTACGCATGCCCCTGTTGTGTCGCCCACTTTGGCCATCTCGTTGCTCTCCATGATCATTTTTACACTGACCACCATGACTATGTTCCTTCTCCCCAAGAGTCCAACAATGGAACCCCTGCCTCCGCCAATGGTAAACTACATGGTGAGCCTGCTCTCTTGGAAACAATCAGCAATGACGCCACCATTGATAATGACCGTGACGCCGCCATTGATCACGGCAATGACACCACCAACTAATCCAACAACCTTCATCAGGGTGGCACTTCTGTCAAGCGCTCTCACGATGAACTGCTCACTCTTGATTTATCCTTTGGTCCTCCACTTGGTAAGCATTTGATGGCCGGTGACTTTGATACCTCTGAAGCTTTGTACAAAATGCAAAGCTTCCTTAAGCAGTACAAGTGGAAAGTGTCTCTCGAAGGTCATGTGCTGACCCCCAACAAGTATCCGGACGAAGTAAAGCCCTTCTTTGATCTCAAGGACTGGAATACGACAATCAGCTCGATCAAAACGACATGCAATATTCAACACCTCCGATGCCCTTGAACATAGTTGGTGATTTACTTGGAATCTTGGATAAGTTGATCAAGGGTAGCCTCAACAGGATACAGGCAGAAATGTCCTTGAAATCACTGGCTCAGGGCAGCAACGAATTCAAGTTTGCCAAATCTTTGAACATGCTGGTCACTAGGTTGCCGAGGCTCCACATAGAGGAAGATGTCAATGAGACCAGACTATGCATGCGCTTTGTAGACCCATTCTTGACTGGGCTATTTGACGATTCTGACAGTGGCGTGTACCCAAGATGAAAAAATGAAACTACCATGGAGGCCAAGCAAAGCAATGGCTGCATCGACCGTCGCCCAGGCCTATGCACTGCCAAGTCATGTGGTGTAAAGTGAGGTGCCGATTGTGGATATGGTGAAGCGAAACCAGCTGCACGAGACGGTGACCATTATTTGGTGTGCATAGACTTGGTTAGAATGACCGTCCTCTCCAAAGAGGCTCTTAACAAACAGTGCTTGGATGGCGTCCTGGGCATCCAGATTGTGGGCCGAACTCTAATGTTCTACGTTTTGCTACTGCCTGCAGAAGGCATTTACACGTTGCTACAACTGGCAGAAGTCAAGATCCCGGACA
The DNA here is from genome assembly GCF_002708625.1 of Rhizopus microsporus ATCC 52813. Classification (NCBI taxonomy): domain Eukaryota; kingdom Fungi; phylum Mucoromycota; class Mucoromycetes; order Mucorales; family Rhizopodaceae; genus Rhizopus; species Rhizopus microsporus. Next base: position 182,305 of record NW_019671921.1, on the reverse strand, counting down.
GTCTGCAGAGTCCATCGTATCTTGTCATGGATGTATCGAATACCTTGTCTATGATAGGCGTCTTTGATCGCCTGTGTGTGTGCTCCAATAACCAACAGATTATCATTGATCGCAAGACGCCCACCGTACCTTTGTATGTGCTTCAACAAATTATTTTCTATATCAAAGGATCGAAAGCGACAATGCCATCTCAAACGTCGACATAATTAGTATTAACCCCCATTTATCGATTTATACCAATACCATCGCTAGCAAAATATCTTAGTCTATGCCTCTCCAGATAAAAAAATATACCAACACAACTTTCTTTTTTTTTTCCAGAGAATGTTTGGCAATATTTGCTTTAGAAATCATCTGTGCTTCGACACACCTCACAGCTCCTTACAAAACAACATGCCATCTATTGCCTCGACATGCGTCACCGTCTACAAACACCGACGTCTATAACTGATCCTCTGTCCCTTCTTTTAAATAAGCTTCCCACTCGAAAGCCACGCTCTTTTCAAACAAGATCGTTTTGGACTATCAGATGGCCCGTAATTTGCACTATCTTACATGAGCTTGATCGCTTATACCATGAAAAAGAGCCACCATCACCATCTGACCCAGGGCAGAGACTGCTTAACTGGTTATTTAATTCTTCATAGCAATGTTTTTAACACTTGTTCCGTGAATCTGTCAGTCAAAGCATTTTTGCCCTCGAGCCCAGAGGGATTTTTAGATACTGCCTCACAACTTGAACTGGCCAGGGCAAAAACGATATAATAAAAATATCACGTGCCCCTTATGGCCTTTATATTTTATAAATAACAAATAAAATTGTTTAACCGTAAAGAATCTTTTTTCTTGCAGTAATTTAATGCAAGAAAACGTAATTATTCGAACATCTCTTTTCTTAATGTTATTAACCAACTTATAGGAAGGCTCTGATACTCCACGTGAAGTTAGCTTAGGACCAGATCATGAATTTCGATTTGAAGTTGATTTCAACAAGAAAGCAACTGTCAAATTAACCAAGGGTACTGCAGAAATATTTGGTACTGAACTTGCCATTGGCGTCGAATACACATTTAGTGGACGTAAAACTGCCGTATATACATGGCATGGTTGTACGTTGGAAGTAAAAGGTCAATTTTCAGTAGAATATACAGCCAATGAGACACCCATGACAAGTTATCTAAATACACACTTGGCACTTGAGCAACTTCGACAAAAAATGAAAAAAGAGAAAGAGTTGGGCCCTCGTGTACTTGTGATAGGGCCTCATGATGTAGGAAAGACGTCGCTCTGTAAGATACTGATGAGCTATTCCCTTCGACAAGGTGGTACTCCAATCTATGTTTCATTAGATACATCAGAGGTAAGTGATCATATCAGAAACTTAAAAGAGAAAGAGCACTCACGTTTTTTTCAAAGGGATCTATTACAATGCCAGGCGCTGTTACTGCAACCTGTATCAATCATATCATTGATGTAGAAGAAGGCTTTGGTTCATCTGCAACTACAGCAGCGTCTATGGGATCAGCGACAACACCTTTAGTATACTACTATGGATTCGAGAGCCCAGCAGAGAATGTGAAATTGTATAAGCTGGTTTTATCCAAATTGGCAGAGGCTGTGAAAAGCAGAATGGCCGTAGATGAAGAGTGCCGTACATCTGGGATCATTATAGATACATCTGGTCTAGTAGACCAAATAGGATATGAAACAATCCAGCATACTATAGAAGAGTTTTCAGGTATGTCTAAAGATGCATATAAATCATTGATTCAGCTAATCTCTTTATAGTGAATGTCGTAATTGTCTTGGGTCATGAAAGACTTTACAGTGACATGAATAGATTATTGAGCAATAGGAAACCCAATATTTCAATCATTAAACTAGCAAAGTCTGGAGGTGTTGTAGAACGTGATAGAGAATACAAGTCGATGCTTCAGAGAACCAAGATTCATGAGTATTTTTATGGTACACCCAAATGTGAGCTATTACCTTACAGTATGTTGGTGAACTATGATGATATCAAGATTTGGAGAGTTGGTGATGTAATTGCGCCATCTAGTGCACTTCCTTTAGGCATGGAAGGCAGTTCAAATGAAACACAGATTGTTAAAGTAGATAGTTACGATATGTGTTTACACTCGATTCTAGCCATATTGAATGCTCCACCTGATGAACACGAAAATAAGTTATTAGAAAGCAATGTTGTAGGATTTATTTATGTGTAAGTTAATCAAAATATTTCTATTTATAAAATGATAATAATGATGACTATAGATCTGATGTGAATGATGAAAAGAGAAAGCTGACTATATTATCACCTTCACCAGGAAGATTACCCAAGAAGCATCTCTTGATGGGAGTCTTTAAATGGATGGAGGCTTGATTGTAAATAATAAAGATTTATTCCTATTGATACATACAATTTATTTGTCAAAAGAGAATGCTAAAATGAAGTAAAAGAATAAGGTGATTGTGTGATATGATGTGTATAAATATGTTATTTATTATAGCTGGTCAGGCAAATCAAATGGAAATTGCTGTTGTTGTTGTTGTTGTTGCTCATCACGTCTTGATTTAGTTCGTTTGAATGGTGGTTCATTATTATTATTACTATTATTATATATATCCATATTCATAGATCTTCCCATAAACATGAGTTCATTAGGTCCAAATCTACGTTTCATTCCATCATTTACAATATTGTTATTCTGATCCCATAATCCTTCCATTGGCCTCATATTAGGTATATCATGTGTAAACGTAAACTGGGTATGAGGATCAATCTGAAATGGATTATTCATCATTTTTTGTTGCTGTATATCTTCTATTTTTTGTGAATGGTTGCTATTTGTATGTTGTGCATTATGGCTATGATTGTTATTATGACCAGCAATTGAGACATTACAAGTCATTTCTGCATTGAGTTGATTATTTCTTTGTCTTGCAAAATAGAGTACCTCCTGTACAGGAACATATCCATTCTCTGGATGTTTGCTAATAAATTCATACAAATCTTGTAATGCTTGTTGATATCCTGCTGCATACGCTTTTCTGTTTTGTACAAGAGAATCTTTGTATAGCGTAGTGACCTTCAAGGCTGCTGCTTTGAAGGAATCCATCAAGGCATTCTCAGTTGATTCATATGAATCAAGAATGTTATGTGTTGATCGTTCCATTACACGAAACTTTCTATTATTTTTTTATGTACAAAGTATCAAGGAAAAAAGAAAAAAAGGTAAAGAAAAAAATTTATTGGTTAATACACTTTTTTCGGAAAGTGAAGTTGCCCCTCTTCTGGAGTGAATGTTGCGAGTCAGCCGTCCAGCTGATTCATATTCACCATATCGTACCTCCTTCAAGAGCGCCCCCTTCCCATTTGGATTTCGCCTTTTATCCAAAACCTTGATAGACTAAAAGATGTGAGATTCTTTTTGACTTACACTGTTGCTGTTTCCTTTCAATGTTTTAACTATTTTCATGGTTCCATTCAACCCCTGTTAGCCCAGCTACATGCGTATACACCGTTGGAAGTGGCAAGCTCACACTAACAGAAGCAGCATATATCAGTAGGTATCAATTGATATATAGCTAATCAGGATACCTTTTGCACCATATAGGCTCGATCACTGCGCTCTATTAATCTCTTAACAAAGATTTAGTGCCTGACAAAGCATGCACAGAAACTATGGGAAGGACTAAAAAAAGAATTAGCACCCATTTGAGTTACCGTCACAGGCCATAGAATATGTTTTCAAAAGGTGTTATCTTATATTCGAACTACATACACCAAACCCCATTTCAACTAAATGCGCGTTGACAATGGATAAAGATTTGCATACAACAGGTGGTAGCCTTATTGATGAAGAGAGAAGGAGCTCAAATTTGATGCTTTGAAAATATTTGAACTCTGTCCCTTTGTTGTGTCTTTGTAGTACATGGCTCAGCTTGATGCTCCTCTGCTACTCATTCTGCTTCTAACATCAAGCGTCTTCATATTGCCTCCTCCACGTCAAGTTCCACAACTGATTCAGATATCGTCGCTGCCTTTCTCATTACTTTGAAGCGTATTGATAATAATAGCGCTACTGCTTTCATTTTGGCCAACCCTTCGACGTAGGGCATAATTAGGACATTCCACATCTTCACATCTAAACACGTTCTCCCATTCTTTCCTTCAATAAAATGGAGATCAACATTGATCCTATGGACAATGCTTAGGTATTGTCCAGAACGTTTTATGCACCATTTCTGCTATTAAGCAACTGATGTCTCTGTTTTTGAATGTATTGACTACCTGAGATCATTGTTTCACTAGTAGATTGCTTCATCAGCATATTTTATTTGTATGATAACATATCGGCTACAAAAAGGTATCTATTCATCTATGCAGCAAGTGAAAAAGGGAAATAGAATAATTAATATGTAACGTATGATATCTTTTGAAGCCCCACTTTGAGCAAGCAGAGTAGCTCGCTCAGTAAAGCGCGTCTTTTTTGAATAGCTGATGTGTCTTTATGCATTCTTGAGATTTGACCAAAACCTTTCAACACTTATGCACATAAAAAAGCATTATTTATTGATTAAGTTTGGCCACCACATCCTAAAGTGTCGCTGCTCTTGAAAGTAATAATTCATACCTTTATTCATCATTATAGAAACAGAGTAGCTACACGAATGTGCTTAAGTTCTAGACTGTTTAGTTGGTATTAAAGAAGCACCCTTTAATGTTATAGTAAAATACGTCCTTTTTTCAAATAAATTAGATCGAACAACACTGTTAAACCTATTTAACTTTATTATTTATTCGTTCACTTATTTAAAGTACACTGTTATGGAATATGTTTATAAATAAAAGCATGCTTCCTATCAGCAAAAAATTTATACAACCAATTCTGACTCAGGATCTTCCTTTTTTGTCTTTCGAGATCACAGATGTAAACAGACAAAAAAGTATAAAAGGTCTTTTTTCGCTTTTTTTTTTTTTTTTTTTTTTTTTTTCTTTCTTTCTTTCTTTCTTTCAAGCTTTTCCGGCTTGCCCCAATTTTGATAGTAACCTTTATGATGCTTGAAGAAGTAGGCAGCGTTTCTCTCAGAAGGGAGGGATTAGCTTATCAAACTTTTTATAAAGTTACTTTAGTGACTGTTTTATTACTTCGGAAACGCTGCCCCTTGTGATCGTAGCTACAATGCAACAGGGTGAACTATAAACTAATGTAAATGAAAAAAATCTTAATGATTACTAGTAACTAAGTTATGAATTGGTTGTCATGGCAAGTTTCGTTTCACACAATGTCTATCCAGTACATAGAGTATACGCAGTGCAGTCAGTAAGAGTGAGCTGTCTTAACAATAGATCCTCCTTTCATTATAGAACAGAGAGATGAAAGTGCAAACACACAATCAAAAGATGATTGTACTTACGGGCATCTCAGAGTCTGTCTAAATGTGCAGCGTTTTGTAAACACGCTTGGAAACACTAGTCAACTGCTTGTTTTCAGAAATGATACATTAAGTTACTGACGACACTCTTTATTCATAATTGTTGAATACAAATGGATTATTTGTATACTAAAGAACAGTGCTTTATTTAATGAAATATCCTGTGGTTTTACTTGACTACTTGCTCTAAATAAAGCCTTTATTACTCGTTAATAACGCATAGAAACAAAAACATTGAGACAGAAATGTGTGTAAAAAGAACTATCAAGTTTATTAAAGTTTTATTATACTTTGACAGTATGAATCCTTAAAGTTGATTATTGCGTTGATGATACTCATCAGATGCTTGATCAGGAATAGTGTTACTGAGGTCGACAGAGGAACCTTAATCCTCGGTGCTTCCAACATCAAGAGGACCTGCAGCATCAGGAGACATTGCAGTTGGGTCAACAGCTTGAAGATCTGATCCAGTCGGAGGAAGAAATAGGCTATCAGCACTTGGATCAGCAACTCGAAGATTTAGACCACCAAGAGCACCAGGAGGAGGAAAAGCAGGAGGAGGAGCAGCAAAGCCAATAACGACAAGAGAAGCGCAGATAGTAAGAATAACAAGCTTGATTTGCATTTGAGTAAAAAAGTATAAAAGCCAAAGAACTGTCGTATTCTCTCTTTTTTTACGTAAAATATTGCCCTTCTTTTATATTAGATTCATGTAGACACCGTTGTCACGACTGTTTACTATTGGCTGTAAGCACATTTGACTAATCTTGGTTAAATGGACGTGTTTATTTCTCTCTCTGTGTTTTGTTGGTCGCTTATTCATAAATGCATAACCTACAGGAAGCATATTTGTTGTATATACGTATTAATGTGTTTGAACTAATGAAATGGCTCTGGCTTAAGAGATAATCAACACATGTAAACAGGCTAATATAATATTTTCCATCTGCATAAATAGATTTCTCTCTGTGTTCTTATCAATAATAATTGCAGGCGCTTGACTATTTTTAAAGCTAGGGCTTTGGTAGTTATCCATTTATTACTTATAATGACTGATTTAGCCAATAATCAAGTCTAATAGTGCAGTCGTACAATTGGTGGAAGCCTTTTGAGGACAATTCATACGTATAATCATTAATGAAGGGATGGCAATACTGATTGAACCACTAATTGGTAGAAACCAATTTTAAGAAAATTGATGTTTTACACTAATAACTCTTCCTGATACACTATCATGTGGGCCAAACCCAGCGCCTTATGCTGACATTAATCATTCATTACAAAAGAATATATCTTTGCAATAATGATAATATCAACCTAAGTTTTAGTGGTACGGAGAGAATTTGTGTATACTGTGAAATACGCCTAGCGCCAATATGCTTTAAATGTAAACAGCTCAGAAGAATACGGTTCTATCTTTACCATCTTGTGATATGATACACATTTACCCTTAAAGACATTTTTGACCAGAGTCTTTTCTTATGGATATCTCTTTCAAAAAAAAGGGGGTTATTTATTTAAATAAGTTAAGCATGAAGCGATCGATGATGTAATGCCTTGTGCTTGATCCATTTTTTGAATTTATTGTGATGGCCGACAACGGGTGATATACATGGTGTAGATGCTTGAGTTTCCTCTTTAGGTGGCAAGGGTGGAGGAATTGGTGAAGACGTGGACGAGGATAGTGTCATTTTATTTTCAAAATCAGTATACATGTGCGTTTGGGAGGCAGCACCCCAGCTCATTGAATCCCTTAAAGTTGATCTTTGGTAATGACGTCGACAGCTGATTGCCGTTTCTCTCTTTTGAATTGCCTTCACTTTCAATATTTCTCTCATTGCATAAAGACCAACTGTCTTTACGTGAAGAGAGGATACTGGATCCATAAGAGGTAGGCATCGCATCAAGGTGCACCAATGTGTATATTGACTGTCTAACACATCATCTATATCACAAGGAATTGATCGAAAAGGTTCAAGGGGCTCTGGCCATGGTACGCCATCGGCCGTTGATACGTTACTCAGAGAAGAGCAACACTTGTTGGAGCATTTTTGCAATCCATCCATATCTTCTAGTTTCTGAAGTAAGGCACCATAGTTTTGAGGTACTTGAGATGCCCAGGGATCGACAGTAATCGGATGGATTTGAAAAGGAAAAGACTGCGACTGTGATTGCAACTGCTGCTGCTGTTGTTGTTGCTGATGGTGATGTTGATGACCATTGGTTTCTACCAAATCATCCACTTGAGTAGATAGTCTTTTTACAAGGTTAGCCAAATCGTATAGCGATACGTTCTCTGGTGTCGAAGGAGACACTTTGTTCTTCTTTCTACTCAATTTTTTTGCTGCAGATAGCATGTTTAAAAAGAAGAAGAAATAATTTATTGATATTAAGACTGATGTTGATTTTACTTAAATATGAAATGACGAGTGCGTTCATACATGCTTGTATATATATGTATATATAATGTGTGTGTGTATGTGTATGTGTGTTGAGAAAATTTTATTGTTAGTAATTGCTGATATGGAGAATGTTTCTCTTTTTATTCTGCCATAGGTGTATCCAAAACAATACCCTCCTCTTCATCTTCATCCTCATCTTCACTCTTTCTTTCATGAAATCTATGACTTGTGTATTTCTTATCGTCTTGCTCTGGCTTTACTTGTTCATCTTCTGATAGAATATCGCCTTCTTCATCCGATGATGCATATCCTCTTTCCATATCCATTACCATTCTCTTATCGTCAGTCTAAAAATATGTGTTTAAAACAAGCATTCATCACACCTTTCTCTTCTTCTTACCATCATTGCTCTTTCCTCTTCAACTGATCTTTGTAAATCCTTCAGGTTTTGTACTGCCTGTGACAGGTTCTTCTTGCGGTTTTCCAAGGCAATCAGTTTATTGATCTTTTCTCTTTGTAATACTTCAATCTCCTTCTTTAATTGTGTTATAGACCTTTTTAAAAGATGAGTTAAAAAAGCAAATGTAAATGAATATCAATTTACTCTGTATATGCGTCTCTAGTATCCAATTTCATAATCTCTCTTGCTACTCTATCATATTCTAATTTATGGTTTCGTATCTTTTGAGCAGCCAACAGATCTTGTTTTAAACTAACAATATCCCTCATAGCCTCCCTTTGCGCCACCGCTATGGGACAAGAAGTTAGAGAGGGTATATGTATACATGCTTTTTTTTACCTGTTCTTTCTACTATCGCGTTATATTCATTAATATCCTTGACGTTAACATGTTCAATTATTGGATTTCGTTCAAGGTTTGTTTGATAGCTTAGTAACTGAATTAAAATATTTTCAAATGAATGTTGTCTATAAAGCAAAAAAAAAAAAGGGGGGGTTATTGAGTTGTTTAGAAACGAAGGATATTTTCTAATTACGCTGATTCAACTGATTCTGTGCCTAAAGTATGTAGAAACGTAAACACTTTTTTCTCTAATCCTTTGACAGCACGATCATCAAGCGCTAATCGTTGCTTCAAGAATAATTCTATGGCATTTTACATCAGTTTATTAAGTCTTGTTCAATATATTTAATCTACCTTCATCCATAACAGAAACTGTGAAAAAAAAAGCAAGAGGGGGAAAAAGAAAAAGGTTTCTGGCTTTAAATGTCTAGAGGCCTTCTTTTTCTTTTTTTTCTCTTAAATATGCCAAAAGCCTTATCCTTACTAGCAGGCTTTGGACTTGTTACAGTACTTACCTATCAGTCCCGAATCAATCTTATTACTAATACAGCATATGTCCAAGAACAGATCGATGAAGCAAAAATAAAAGCAGATCTAGCCACTGACAGCAGGGCCATTAGACTATCTCTCGCGCGTCCTCCAACCATGTTGGAAAAATCTGTAGACAACACCATTCTGTACTATGAACGTAGACTTATACCTTCTGGTATGGTTTATATCCATCAATAATATTCAAACTAAATATTGTTATAGTAAAAGAATCTTGGAATGCGCAGGTCGCCAAAGCTGCATCAGCCATTATTCAATCTGATTTACCAAGAAAAACAGGAAAGTTTATTCTGAGAAATGTATTTGGACATGAATAGTAAATGATAATGTAACAAGTTTACAAAGAAGAAGAAGAAAAAAAGGAATAAATAAATTATAAAAAATACATATTAAACATCTATAATTTTGGTAGCTGCTTTTCTTAAGCGGTTCATGACGGCCATGCCTTCTCTAATTTCAGATATACCCTCGACAAAGATGACATCGACCGTACGTTCATCTAAATCACGTAATCCCTTAAACATACCACGAGCGACCTCCTCTGGATGTCCTTGACGCCCCATCTGAAGTGAAATGCACTCGATATCATCCTTTATTCTTGACGTCGTTTCCCACACGACACTATCTACATCTTCTGGTGCAGTACGAAGGATGCCTACCTTTGATACACCTACACCTGATCGTTGTATTTCTTCCAATTGACCTTTCCAAGCTGCTTCAAACTTGTCAATGCTCAACTTGTCTTTTGGTTCTATCAGGATGACCATGGCCTCTGGTGAGTAATGACGATATTTCATACCAGGCGTGGTGGGTGCCATTTCGAGATCTTTATCCACAAAATGTTTTCGATACACTTGGAGCTTTTCCATGCCTTCGATTTGTTGAAGCGTTTCAAATGTAACGCCTCCAGGTCGTAAAATGGCTGGTGGTATGCGCAGCCCATCAAGTACCGTACTCTCGACACCTACATCACACGATCCACCATCGAGAATAAGCGGGATTCGACCTTGGAGGTCGTGGTATACATGGCTAGCAAGGGTTGGCGATGGCTTGCCTGATGAGTTGGCTGAAGGTGCAGCCAGTGGAAATCCACATGCTTCAATCAAACCTCGGGCGATAGGATGCGAAGGAAATCGAACGGCGACAGTAGGGTGACCACAGGTAACAGACGTTGGGATTTTTTCGGATGCTGGTAAAACAATGGTCAGTGGTCCTGGCCAATGCTGACGAATGACAGGTAAGTAGACTTCAGGTAAATGTTGGTCGGGTAAAATACTTTTGAGCATGTCAATCGAAGATACATGCACAATGAGTGGATTGTCCTGAGGCCTGTTTTTGGCTGCAAAGATTTTGGCAACAGCATCAGCACAAAGAGCATTCGCTGCTAATCCATAAACTGTCTCTGTTGGCATACCGATCGCTTCACCTCGCTTTAGATAATAAACAGCTTTATCGATCGCTGCTTGGTCGTCTGGATGCGTAATGACTGTAGACGCATTTTGTTCAGCAAACTCGCCTTGACTCTTTTTGAGTACAAAATGAGATGGAGTGACTTTATGAACTTGAGTTTCAAACATGTATTTTGGTATTGCTATTATTCTTGAAGCAGCCCTAAAAGGAAACTGCATTAATCTTTTTAAGGATACAAAAAAATAAAATTTCTTTCATTCAGCTATCTATTAGATAAGCCTAAGCCACTACTTCTCTTTTCGTCATGTCTGCATAAAGAACAAGGTTTAATTGTGGCAAGATTAATTTAACCATAAATATTGCCACACATACACTCCGCTGCAAGTAAAAGGTGCATAAATATGTATATTCTTAAAGGACATGCTGAATATAAGGGGGCGCGCAGGCTAGTAGACCGCGTTAGATTATTGTTTGAAAAGGCGTGTTAGTTTTGTTTAATTTATGACTGTTTACCCCTTAAACGTTTATTCTGTATACACTTTTATACAAAAAATGTGATGCTTTTCACTCACTCCTTATTTTCTTTTTTTTTTCTTTTTCTTTATGAACTACTGGCTTCAACTTTTAGGCACGTACTTTATAGGCGGACTCACCTTTACGCCCGTCCTACTGTTCCTTTTATATCACCTTTTACCAAAGCACAATACGGTTCAAAAACCAGATCATAAAGAACACCGGACAAGCCATAGCAACAGCAATGTGATCAAGAAAGGCTGGATTCAATTGAGCAAGATACACAAAAGAGAAGCTTGTCTGTCTGACATTAAACGTAAAAAACAAACCGTTTATGCAGAACTACGAAAATGTGGAGCCTTGTTTATATTTGAAAAATCAGACCTTCAAGAGCAGCAGGACGAGAACGCCTGTCGATTGATCATTCCTGTTCATGACTACAATGTATCTATGCACCTCTTTCATAACGACAAGGACACATTTGGACGATCAGCGTTTTTGCGTCTTGCATCGAATAAGAAAGAGGAGTATTATATCACATGTGAAAGGGCAGTAGATAAAGAGGACTGGTATTTAGGTTTGATCGCCGCTGCCTCAGTGATAAATGACCAAGAGACGGTTGAGATGATGGACAGCATGCATTTTGATCCTACCGCTATGAGATCCCTGATCCAGAGTATTCAGCAGGATACAGAGTACCGTCAGGTTCAGTGGCTGAACGCCATCCTTGGGAGACTGTTTTTAGGAATGTACAAGACTCAGGCAATGCAGGAATACGTCCAAGAAAAGATTTCAAGCAAGATTAAAAAGGCCAAGCTACCTAGTTTTCTAGGAGACATTCAAGTTCAATCTGTCGATCTAGGTCAATCTGTGCCATTTGTTGTGCAGCCCAAGCTGCTATCGCTAACGCCTGAAGGTGATCTCTTGGTTGAGGCAACTTTGAATTACGTGGGTGCATTTCAGGTGGTCATACAAGTGGACTGTTCATACTCCTTAATCCATGTCCCGCTTATCCTATCAGTCACACTCAAGCAATTGACAGGTAGATTTTTATTCAAGGTCAAACCGCCACCTAGCAACCGATGCTGGATTGGGTTTTACGAGATGCCCAAGACCAAATGGGAGATAACACCAGCTGTGTCTGACAAGTGGGTCAAGCTATCCATGGTGACAAGCATTCTAGAGTCCAAGATTCGGGAGTTTATGATAGAGACCATCGTGCTTCCAAATATGGACGAGTTTCCCTTTTTCCCATCTCATGGCAATCTAGGAGGCATATTCGGTGAGCGAATACCAAGACCTTCAGAGATAGCCAAGGAAGAAAAGAAAGAAGAAGAGGATCTGCTGATGGACATGCTTGGTAATAGACCAGCACAGCCTGCTGAATTGCCCAAAGCTGACCAACGTATTACCTATGACGACATCCTCCTCCTGCCAAAACCGCCTACTCGCAGATCAGAATCCGTTGGTCTGTTGGAGCCACTTTCTTCCAAATCCAGTATGAGCAATCACCGTGCCAAGTCTACTCCTGAGTTAAGGAAAAGAATAAGCGACAATTCGACTCCTCGACCAACAACCGGAGAAAGCACAATTGTATATAAACAAAAAACGCACAGTTATAATAGCGATAATGATGAAGATTGTAGTGTTAATAGTAGCCATATAACGGCCAGTGATAGCAGCAGTAGCAGAAGTAGTCATAGTAGTCGCAGTAGTAGTAAAAGCAATGACAGTAGTACTAGTACTAGCAGTACTAGCATTCAACCTCTTTCACCAGAGGCAGGTTTAAACTTTATTAATTTTCAAGAGACGTACTTGGGAAAAGAAGTGGATATCAAGAGCATTCATCCACTTGACCAGCCTCCTCATTATTACCATCCTAGCAACAGTAGTGATTCAGTTTCAATAGGATCAAGCAAGAGCACGATTAAATACAACAAGTTGATTAACAATATGAACAACAAGAAGCAAGCATTTTGTAATATGGCTGGGAATTTATTTACTAAAAAGAGCAAGTTTATTATAAAGAGTAAAATTACAAAGGAGATGAAAGAAGAAAGGAACAGAGAATTACAAGAAATACATAACAAAAAAATGATGGGATTGTTTTTAACTTCGCCTACCGAATAAATAAATAAAAAGTAATTAGATACCAATCTTTAGCCTTCTTGCATTCGGTGATGGCCATGATAGTGCGTCAATAGGCATGTATTGTTTACTATAAGATGACTGAGTAGTAGGCATGTACTTCTTATAAGAAGATGCATGTGTAGTTGAATGATATTGCGTTTCTATGTTTTGTGGTATAATTGAATGCTCCTGTTGCTCAAACTCTATTAAAACTTTCTCCATTATTTGATCTATGAGCTGGCCATGATGACAAGTGTGTGCAGGCTGGTATTTCGTCTTTAGTTCCTTTAATTCATTCTCGTGCTGCGCCCTGATCTTATTTAACTCTCTTTCATGCCTTGAAGACAATTCGTTCAGGTCCCTTTGATATATCAGTTTCAATTGATCAGCTTTGGATGTTAATTCAACTAGCTTTTCTTGCTTTTCTTTTATTCGACGCTGTATTGACCGTAGTCGTCGTTGGTAACTTTCTTCCTGTTGGTTCAGTTTAATCGTTAGTTGGTGAATCACGTTGCTATGGTGAACGGGTTCTTCTAAACTTAAAGATTGAACCATATCCTCAGTCTTATTTGATATCATGGCTCTTAATTTATTAATTTCTATTGTTTGTTGCTCAATGATGATGTTTGTCCTTTCATTCTATTTCTGTGAATGAATATTTGTCCTCCTCTAATTTCGATCTTTTTCAATTCAATTACCTCTTCTCTCAAAGCATCAAGTGTTTCCTTTAATCGTACTATGGGTGATTTATTATTTACAGGCATCCCTTTTTATCTTCCTTTGTTTGAATAACAAGCCATAAAAAAGAGAGAAAACAAAAAGTATTTATATGTAGAACAAATGTTTTGTTGACATTATCAAAAATGGAAAGTATGACAGCATGGATTTTTATTTTTATTTTATATTTCAATGACTGGAATGTTCCTCTTGTTTCAATTTTTCCATGGCACCTTTATGACCTAATATGGCTGACCTCTGAAACCACAACTGAGGATCCTCTTCTTCGACAGTGCCTATACCCTTTTCAATATAGATACCAATCAAGTAGTAAGCTTTAGCCAAAGTCCATCTGTCAATATTAGCGGTTGATGCAGCCTTTCTTGCCCAGAGATAGGCCTGTCGATCAGATTGTTCCAATATGTTACTTGATCCAGTCAAGTACCAGCAGGATAACGCCAGTGCACCCTCTGCGCTTCCTCTTTCTGCCGCTCTAGAATACCAATATATTGACTTGGCTTCGTCTACTTGCTGAACCAGTTTACCCGTTTCGTACAATTCACCAAGCTTGGCTTGGCTTGGTAAATAATTCAATTTGGCAGCTTGATGTAAGAGCTCCAGTGCATAGCCCGTATCACATATAAGATGATCACTGAATTCATTTGATATAATCAAAAGGGCGAGTGCATGAAGTGGGTGAGGTGCTGTTTCTGTCGCCAGTGATACTGCTCTTTGTAATAATGCAATGCCTTCCCTGACGTTGATCACTTGTTGATAGTATCCCTTCAACAGGATGATTGACAATTTATACATTGCTGCTACATGAGATAAAGTGGCTGCTCTGCGATAAAATGATACTGCTCTAGTATAGTCCCTCCTTGTACCAATACCTAATTCATAGCATACACCTACTCTATAATTTGACTCTGGGTCATTTTGTTTTGATCCCTGGAGGTAAAGTAAGAACGCTCTTTCTCTATCGCATGGTAAACCCAAACCGCCGACACCAAAGCACGAAGCCAGCAACTTTTGGGCTTCTGTTACTCTTAAGACGCCAGTGGATAATTCTTTTAATAACTTTTGAGTTTCCAGTTGAATCGTTTGATGGAGCTCCTTATTGTCTGTCTTGGTTGCCATGAGTGTCTTGCAGAGACTGAGTTGTCTTGATGGATCTCTAAATGATCTCGCTCTTTTGAACAAATAATGCACTTGTGTTACGTTTTCCGGAATTGGCCAAGGTCGATCATGATGAATACTAAGTAAAGAGATCGTACTGACAGCTGGTGATGAATAAAGTGGTTTCATAGACTGCCTTTCCTTTGATGCAGCATGTTTATACACTCCCGAATACTCATCAAAGTACAAAGGTTGCTGTTGGTTTCTTTTTCTTTGGTCTTGAATAAACATCCGGTCACGATGATATTCATATTCCTGCATTATCTTTTCTTCATTTTCTTCGATAAATGACTGTCTATCCACCGATAATTGATCCATCGTCATGTAATAAAGAGAAGGAAAAGAAAGAGAAAATACGCCGATAACTTGCTCTTGTTTTGCTGCTTTACATATTCTTTGGTTAAAATACAAATTGAAGTGAAAACGGAAATGACCGGAAAGTTAAAGTGCTTTCAAAGTTCAAGCGCATGTGATGCTACCAATCAATTTTATTTTTAGACGATTGTAATTTTTTTGGGACGAACTGACCTTTTTGAGACGGTAAACACTACATGCACCAGAAAATGCACCAGAAAATAGGCTAAAAAATGTAAATACGAATTTATCATAAGTGGTCTTTTTTGATCAAACTGACAGCATAAAATTAGAATAAATAAATAAATAACAACATTTCTTTTTATCTCTTCTTCTTCTTGAAAAGAAACAAAACAAGCCGGTAACTTTATAAAGTCATGTTTAGCGCGGTGCTGCACATTCAAATGTTTTGTTGGAAGGCATCATAGGTAATAGGTAGAGGTAGCGTCCGTAGTATTAGTCTAACTTCTGGTGTATTTTCTGGTACATGTAGTGTTTCCCTTTTTCTATCTTCTATTACCATGGGCTCAAACGTTCCAGGTATATTGTTTTCAGAGTGACTGATATTTAGCTGTCTCACTTTTGTTCATTTGCAGATAGTTTGCTTATCCAACGTCTTCCTTCAGAATACACGCCAGGAGACGACAGGCTTAGCCGTATGCTCATGAAGAATCAATCGGCCGTTGATTTTATAAGCTATGATTTAATGGGCACTCCCAATGGTACAAGATCTGATATTCTATACATTCCAGCACTTTCTGCGCTGGATTCTTTCCACCTCTTCTGATTAAAATCCAAAATACCATCGACTCACAATTCCTGCAAAGATTGATTGGTTACTTCCTCAATGTTGTGAAAGTGCACAAAATCCTACCTGTCGTATTAGTTTTTGGCGTTTACAAGATTTCTCCAAGCAATCTTCTTTTGGAATTTACACCTTTCTCAGATCAAAAACCTTGGCTCTTCTCTTTTCTGTGCACCATGTGGGCGAAACATTGCTATTTGGTATCAAAGGAAACGATTCGTGATCAAGATTCTGATAGCCTACTGAGCCTAGTCATGACTTTGTCTTTGTTTTTGACCGAACAGCAGCCTTCGTTATACTTTCATACCCATCCACCCGATCTGACAATTACACAACTCTACGAAACCGCTTTCGCATTGGTGTACCACGATCAAGTTTTCGAACAAAAAATTTTTTTCATTGATCGAGACTATTTGCGACGCAAACGAACAGTTGTTCAAAAGCACAACTGAAAAATAGCTTCCAAAATGGACATGAACAGAATCAAACGAATTTGTGAACGTAGCATCGAATACAGCCGTGAAGTCAAATATTGTTTGCTGAACGACTCGAGTTCAAACTCTTCGCAAGGGTTGGAATACCCTGATAGTTTTTTTAAAAAAAAAAAAGAAATCCGCAACACGCACCATGTCGAATCAAGATTTCGAATTCGTGCAATACTTTTTGATGTAGTATACGAATTTATGAAGTATCATCAATAATTACACGAGAGCTAAGCAGTCTTGGTTGTTGTAATCATTCTTTTCTTTATTAGTTCGAATTGTACAATATAAAATAAAACAGTAATATAAAAAGCTTTTTTTTGATCCTTTATCTTCTTGAGCAAGAGCTGTAAGAACCAAAGAAACAAACCGAGAAGAAAACAGAGAGAGGAGAGCGGGAACAACCAAGGTCACTTAGCTCTCAGTCAAACAAGAGAATGTGCAGCACACCTCTGGAGATACTCTCAAAAATTTAGAAGCGTCAACTGCGATAATTATTCTCAAGGCTTGCAAGTTGCACAACGCTCGCTTCTCAACTTTAACACGTTATAAAGCAACATGTGTGCATTCCATCAAGAGGATTCTGACTTTGTCTGTGCTGTATATTATGAAAGGTAAGGTGTTTGCCTTTAAAGAGCAACGAACTGCCCCATACCCCTTTGGGTACCAAGAACGCTACAATTGGTTCCAAGCTTCAGAACTTGTCGCACGTTTACAAGTTAGTATCGGATTATATACAAGCGTGATAAGTAAAAAAGTCAATAACGAAAGCATATTGTAGAAGTAAAGTACTGAGAGAGTGTTATGTAATGGTTAAATGACACAAGGCAAAGACAAAAGAAGTACTCTTTGAGACTACTCTTTATTCTGAGATAAAGATAGAAGGAACATACAAATAAATAAAGGATCTCCTGTCAATAGTTGCCAAAGATTTTTTGAGTTCCGACAGGTATTTTTTTTGAGTATTTCCCCACATTTTAGATTTTAAATGATGATTGGATAGCTGGGATTAGTTTTTATACCCCTCTCTCTTTTTCTATAAATCAGGGTTCATGCGTAAAGACAGTCATTAGTAAATTTATGATATATGGAAATAACCAACAACTTGGTTGAGGAAAGAAGGCAAAGCTAATGGCTCTGATATAAGGCTACACAGAAGCAGGAGCATATTTAGCAGAGATCATTAAAAAAGCAATTATTCACTGCAAAAAAAAAAGCAGCATATGTTCTGACTGTCCAATTTCTGGATTTGACGCTCTCAAAGCTTTCTTTGATCATTTCAAACAGCATTCTTTTTGATCAATGACAATAACAAAGAAAAGTACTAAGCAAAAGATTTATGCGAGAGTCGGCGAATCTATTTCTATGAACTGAGTTATTTTTTTTCTGAGTAAGCATAAAAAGGACGTCTACATCACCAAGGAAAAAAGTGTGTGTGTGCGTGTGTGTGAGTCAAGGAAGCATATGAAAATTTATTATGTCTTTTTAAGTTGTATATAAGCGAATTTTAATTTTCATCTCTTTCTTTTTCATTTTTCTTTTTTTTTCTTTCTTTCTTTTTTATTTATTTACTTTTAAACCAAATATGAGCAGAAACGGCGATAGCAAACAAAAGACACCTCTTTTAACTCACTTGGTTGCTGGTGGTGCTGCTGGTTTTATGGAAGCATGTACTTGTCATCCACTTGATACGATTAAAGTCAGAATGCAATTAGCTAAAAATGCTGCTAGAGGAGCTAGTGTACGTTATCCATATACATACATATATCACAGAGAGAGAAATACTCATCTATATTCCTCAGGGCAAACCATTGGGCTTTATTGGTGTAGGTGTCAAAATCGTCAAGACAGAATCATTTTGGGCTTTGTATAAAGGTTTAGGTGCTGTTGTCGCTGGTATTGTACCCAAGATGGCCATCCGTTTTTCTTCCTTTGAACTTTACAAGTCTTGGATGGCTGATGCTGAAGGAAAAGTTAGTACGACAGCTGTATTCTTTGGTAAGTAAGACATTGTGCATAGTAGAAAACGTGATGATTTACTTTATCTTAGCCGGTCTTGCTGCTGGTACAACTGAAGCTGTCTTGGTTGTCTCTCCTATGGATTTAATCAAAATCCGTCTTCAGGTAATAATGATTTTTTCCCATCCATAAACAAATGAGTAAGTATAAATCATTTTCCTCCAACAGGCTCAACGTCATTCCATGGCTGATCCTATGGATATTCCCAAGTATCGTAATGCACCTCACGCCGCCTATACCATTATCCGTGAAGAGGGTGTTCGTGCTTTGTATAAGGGTGTCACCTTGACTGCGTTGAGACAAGGTATGGAAATATGAATTAAATTTGATATAAAACTCACACGGTGATCACTAGCTACAAACCAAGCTGCCAACTTTACTGCTTATCAAGAATTCAAAAGGATGGCTAGAAACTATCAAAACTTGGATGAACTTCCTTCTTATCAACACTTGATCCTTGGTGGTATCTCTGGTGCGATGGGTAGGGTCACATGTACCATTTGATCGACATAATTCTCACGAGTAATAATTAGGCCCTCTTTCTAACGCACCCATCGATACTATCAAGACACGTATTCAAAAATCAAGTTCAACCGGTTCAGGTTGGGAAAGATTCAAAGTAGTTACAATGGAGATTTGGCAAAAGGAAGGATTTAGAGCATTCTATAAGGGTTTGACACCTCGTGTATTGAGAGTAGCTCCTGGTCAAGCAGTTACCTTTATGGTTTATGAAAAGGTCAAGTCATGGCTTGATATCTTTCAAGCCAAGGTTGAAAATGGTGAAGTTACTTCACTTGTCTCTTCTCCTCAAAAATAACGTGTATAGATTCCTCCTTATTTTAGATCAACGATTTGTTATTATTCATCTTGTATTAAAGTTACACACTCCGATAAAAGAAAATGAAGTAACCCCACATTTAATCTTTTTTTTTTGCTGCTAAAGGCCGTGGCATGTGAAATCATATTGTCGGGCTGCAATGATGACATTTTTAGCTTCTTGATAACAGCATTGCATTTGACCTATGATAGGTGTGAACCTCATTTGAATTATACATTCAAAATTAGGTATTCATTTGAAGAGATTTTTTGTTTGTTTGTTCCGAACTGAACATTGCTTAAAGATTCTTCTTTTGTATCTGTCCTTTTTCAAAAATGCCAAGTGATATATAGTGTATCGAAAGCTATTACAGATATAATAGAAAGTAACTGTAATATGTACAAAGATAAGACAGTGCATTTAAAGCAGCCCGAAATAAAAGTAATCACTTAGTATAGTTGTGCATTGTGCAAATAAAAGCCTTTATACAAACCTGTTCATAATATTTGGTTCTATTTGTTGCTGCACTACGTCCACTTTATCTTTCAATATGAACTCATGTTATCATTATCCTTCACATCTTCTGCTTCTCATTCTATATGATATAATCATATTTTTAATCTGATAAATAACCGACCATTGTAAAAGATGATGATTTAAAATTGTTTATAGCATTATATTGTCGATTTTGACCTTGATAATGTTCAAACTGATGACTCGTTCTGAATATTGCTGGCTCTCTATGATATACTTATATCATACTTAAAAGCAAAAAATAAAAGACAGAACATCATTGATGGCCTTGAGCTTAGTAATTGATAAGCAGAATAGGATAAGGGCAATACTAAAACA
This sequence comes from Rhizopus microsporus ATCC 52813, assembly GCF_002708625.1. NCBI lineage: Eukaryota > Fungi > Mucoromycota > Mucoromycetes > Mucorales > Rhizopodaceae > Rhizopus > Rhizopus microsporus. Next base: position 161,838 of record NW_019671921.1, on the reverse strand, counting down.
AAGTATGGCTTGATATATAAAGATAATGATTTACAACCCAATATCGCAACAGGATAGATACGATAGCAATATTATAGTTTTTGTAGTTAATTCGTACCAATTTTTGAGATTGGCATAATCAGTGAGCTCAAAGCTTCTATTAAGCCGTGTGAACAGAAGAAAGAAAGTGTACTTGTTCATTATAATGCCCACAGTAACTAGGGAGCAAGCAATTTGCATGCTATTTGGTGCTGCATATACCGACGAGAATTGTAAAAATTGTTGACGAAGTAGGAGGCCTGGATATTTGCTACAGCGAAGGCCCATGGAACCAATTGTAATCTCTTTAAAAAATATAGGAAACAATCCTTTATAATATAAAACATATTTCTCAACTGCAAATGGCACCCCTATCCTAAGTAGCTTAGAAGTAATTAACAACATTTAAGCTTATATGCTTGAAGCTTAATTTTCCTTTCCCTTTATAAGGGATCTACATCTGGAAGTGTTTATTCAGATTGAGGCATTAGAATCTGAAAATAAAAACCTTATTATATTGATCTTTGTAGAGGCTTATTTCTACAGTTGAAATTTTGGAGTAGTTACGAGTTATTATACAAAAAATGAAAAATTAAGAAAAAAGAAAATATATCAAACAAACTTTAATTTCTTTATACACACTTGTAGATATTTATCTGAAGCATCATTTAAAACTTTTAACGCTTTTTCATAAAGAATTCGTAAATTTATTAAGTTTCAAAATTCAATCCCAAACACGTCCCGAAAACATCCAGAAAACACAATGTTTTCGGGATCCGGTGCAATCCCAAAACACTCAGACTGGTCACGTGATATATTTTAATATAATGAATAAAATATAACATTTTATGAAACCGTATCAGCCCGGTTAGCTCAGTTGGAAGAGCGTCAGACTTTTAATCTGAATGTCGGGGGTTCGAGCCCCCCATCGGGCGAATAGCAACAGCTTCAAAAGCTTTTCTTTTATTTTTTCTCCGGTTTCGTCGGAGTTTAATGTTGAGAACAGTCTCAAAGCAGTCATATTATTTCTTTTTTTCAAGATTTTTTTGTCATCTTCAGTTACTATACTTCTATTTTTCACGTACACAAATGGAAGTTCATCGGTGCCGTTTCGTTGAATATCAGCCAGCAGCTATTAATGCGCTCGATTTCACACCGTCAACAGTAAAGCGAATCAGACTGGCCGTAGGCCGAGCGAACGGCAATATTGAAATATGGGATCCTACGCATAACTATCGACTAGAAAAGACGCTTCCAGGAGGCCAAGATCTCTCCATTGAAAGTCTTGTTTGGGCTCACCAAAATGTTTTAACGGATATTGATGAGGATAGTACACCTGAGGAAGTAGCAAAGGAGTTAGAAGAATTATTAGAACAACCTCCACGTTTGTTTTCTTCAGGACTGAATCCATACATTACAGAATGGGATACAACAACCATGACGATTAAGGTAAAAAGCAAACATTATTAATGGATTCACAGAACTTATGAATTTTAATAGAAAACCTGCGATTCTAATGGTGGTGCAGTGTGGTGTTTAGCTGTCAACAGTAAAGGTACGCGATTAGCAGCAGGCTGTGAAGACGGATGTATTCGTATGTTCGATATCTCAGACGGACGCCTTGAATATTTGCGCAGCTTTGAACCACAAAAGGGCCGAGTACTATCAGTCGCATGGGCACCTAATGATGAATATATTGTCTCTGGTGGGTCAGATTCTGCTATTCGAACATGGAATCCTGCCACTGGCAAAACAATTCATCGAATGGTGGTTGACAAAAATCCAAAGGAGCAGACTTTAGTATGGGCAGTAGCTGCTGCTTTGTAAGTGATTTATATCGTATGCTTGATATCTTGTACTTATTTTTTTTTTTTATTAGAGGAAACACAATTATTTCTGGTGATTCCAGAGGCGCAGTGACATTTTGGGATAGCAAGCTAGGAACTATGAAGCAAAGTATTAGGGCGCATGGTGCTGATATATTGTGTATTGCAGTATCAAAAGACGGCAAACAAGTATTCACAGCTGGTGTTGATCGTAAGATAACAACTTTTAGACGAACAACAAAAAAATCAAAGGAAAATAATGTCACTCAGTGGATAAATGTGGGCAGCCGTAGATACCATTGGCACGATATTCGGGCACTTGCTTTAGATGAAAGGCCGCACATCAATTCAATTGTCTCAGGAGGTGTGGACGTTGAATTGGTTGCATGTCCAGCCGCAGAATTTCCCAAGCTGATTCAAAACAGATTGCCACCTTTTCCAGAAAAATACATCATCTCTTTGTCAAAATCACATCAGTTGGTCATGGCAACCTTATTCAATTCACTGTCTATTTGGAGACTAGGTAAAGCACAAAACTTGGATTTCTCATCAAAGACACCTGCTCTTCCAGAAATGGTTCAACCACATCAACTTGTTTTGGAACTTAAGTTAAAGGCAGACTGTAATATCACCTCAAGTGCTTTATCAGAGAATGCTCAGTGGATTGCAGTGGCTGATGTTGAGCAAGTGAGACTCTTTAGAGTAGAAACGGATGTAAGTGTGGATAATAAGAGCAAAAGGGCCTAAGTTTAATCATGTATTTGTAGGAGGAAACAGGCAAATTAGAAGTCAAGAAGCAGCGTGCGTTTGAAAAAGAGTTGAATATGTATTTAAATGAGCATGGAGCAGCAGCTGGTGCTCATCATGTCAGATTCACCCCAGGTTCAGACAAGTTGATAATTGTTACTGCTGAATCACGCATATTGTTGGTTGACCTCACCAGTTGGTCAATTGAAAAGTATCCTGTGTTGGTCGAATTTGAACATCATAGAGGCCTGGATAGTGACGGCAACAGCGCTGACGATCATGCAGTGGCAACTGTAACATCTATTGATATTAGCTCAGATGGACAATGGCTAGTGACTGGCGATGATAATAATCGTATTCATGTGTTTAATCTAGATAACTTTAAGGTAAGTGCATGTGAAAAATAAAGATTATAGGATTCTAAATATATTATTCCTGCAGCATCACCTTCAGCTTCCACAAGGCAATATACCTCATACAGCTTTGTCTTTTAATCAATTCAGACCCAATGAACTTTTCGTTGCATTGGCAACCAATGCATTCTACATTTACGATGTCGAACATAAGAAGCTCACAAGTTGGTCAAATATACACAAAGACATGTCTCACTGTAGACTTTTGGAACAAAGAGATCGCATTCGAGGTGTTGCATACAACCCAGCACATGAAAACAAGATGATCATCTACGGTAGCACCTATATGTGTCTTGCTGACGTAGAGTATAAACCAGTACCAAGCAAGCTAGGCAAACGAAAACAAGAAGAAACGCCCTCTATAAAGAAAGAAGATGCACTGGCGTTCCCAATTTCTCATCAGTATCAGCAAATACTCTACTGTGGTTTCATTGCAAAGGATCAAATGGTAATGATTGAGAGACCTAAGTTCAGTGTCTTGGAAAACCTGCCACCTTCATTCTACAAAGCACATTTCGGTGGCGCTTAATTTGTGTATTATAATAAAATATATATAGATTTTCCTTTCCTTCTCTCTCTCTCACTCTCTTTTTATAGATTGAGTTGTTCAATAAATGATTTATCTGCATGTTCAAATGCTGTCTTTCCTTCGGCATCTTTTGAATCCCGGTTGCATCCCTTTTCAATCAGTAATTTGGCTACTTCCAATTGCTCTGATATACATGCTATTGTCAGATGTTTAGTAGAGTTTTTTCACAAGAAATATAAAGCTTACCTAAATGCAATGGTGTTTCTTGATCATCAGATTGAATATTAATATCTGCTCCAGCATCAATTAAATGTTTGACTATATCCAAGTAGCCTCTGTCAGCTGCATAATGAAGAACAGATAAACCCTAATGAATGTATTACTTTCTTTTTCTACTATTGATTTTTTTTTCCATTTACATCTTCATCTTTTGCGTATAGCAAATCTTTATCTGTGTTGATTGCTGCCAGTAGGTTTTCGGTGTCATTTTGCCGAGCATATCCGAATACATCATCTGTTTCCCTAATCAAAAAGTAAATAAATATTCCTCCAGCATATATCATGTGCTTTACTCTTCACTATCATAAGTCATACAACTAACAGCGGGGCCCAGTCCTGCAGAGCTCTTTATAAATTTAGCTTAATAGTTTATGAAAATGCATTATACTCAAACCTCGTTATGGGGATCCTCTTCAGAAGGAGTATACTCGTACAGGCCTTGGCGAGACCAACCAACGTTTAATTCTTCGACACTTTCAATGTACTTTAACTTGGCTTCTGCTGGGCTTAAGCCTTTACATTTATTCCAAGCATCCCATTTTGCTCTGGCTACAAATTCAAATAGTGAAGGTCTTGACGTGTTGACATCACCAACCGTAGCTTGTTTAAATAGACCATAAAACTGGTACTTATTGTTAATTACAAAATAATGGGTATCCAAAGTAAAGTCATTACGTGTAATTTCTTGTTGTCAGGTAAACGAATGTCGTGCTCTGTTAGATAATTAGAAGCTTGTTCAAACAATTTATCTTCTTGATTCATCATGATAAAAAAAAGTGAAAAACAGACCTTTTTGTACCTGAGCTTATTAAAACGTCACATCGCCATAATTTTGCACGCTGATATCCTCTAGTTCGCCCAAAATATTATTTACACAAATTGTAGGATATCAGTCATGACTTGGGCCACTTGTCCATTTATCAAAGAGGATAGCTGTTCAAGATCAACTGTTTGGTGTGAGTTTTTAATGGCTAAAGCTTGCTCTCTTTAATATTAAATTCATACTTGGACATAAGCCTCTGTAGACAATATAGAGCATTGCTCACGATGGCACTAGACTATTATTCTGTATGGTAAACATAAAAGTAGCAGCAGATTAACGAAGGAATTAAGCAAACTTATTTAATCTGTGCTATCTGCTATATTATGAGTACAGTGCTAGATAAAGTTTGATAATGCAAAATTGGCATGCAGCGGAGCACGACTTTAGATATATCAGGCGATTGTTTATTTTCCAGTTTTAGTTGTTTTATAATCTTGTTATGGTAGGAAAGGTTCATATCATAATACAAAAAAAAGGTAGCAGCCTACTTGGAATATGTGTATTTTGAAAAAGAAAAACAGTGACCGAGATCAACATATGAAGGATCAAAGAAATTCCAGTGGAGTATAAATCAACGTTTAACTTGTTCTAATTTACTATAAATTTGCTCTGATTGTGTAATAAGTTGACAGTCATACCACGGGATGTAATCAGTATGCTGTAATGATGTTAACAACTCTGGTGATGTGCTTTCTCATTCAGGCTTCATGTATGATTTTAATGATGAGATCATTTGTTTAAAAATGGCAGGCATTGTTTTTGTTCATAATAAATATGGGTACCAGGATCATAATTTATAAAAATGACCCCTGATATGACTCTAGTAAGGTTGTCAATCAGTCATTTGAAATCAATTAGTTAAAAGAAGTTTTTTTTTGATTTTGTCAACTTGGGTAGACGATAAGAAAGAATCAATAGTCATTTCTTATACAAAAATCATTGGCATGAATGTAGCTCATTCAGTAGTCTTTGATAGGACTTTGTGTAATGGCTCCCTCTCCATATATTAAAAAAAGAAAAAATCAAGTGATCAAGAGTCATATTTGATGGTATACCAAAGGATAGGCTGTATCTATCATTCAATAGGTCCGTGTTATTGATGGCAAATAGGGCTCGCAAAACCTATTTTTGGTATTGCATAAACGAATACTAAAACGAGATGCTGTTACACCAATATATGATTTGCTGTCTTGCACTCCTTATGACAGAGGTTCCTTGCTCATTTCTGTATTATTTAAGCTCAAAAAGGAGGAGAAAAGAAGAAAGAAGGGGAAAAGATAGCGGAGGCTAATGTTGTCAAAAAAAGAAGCGTTGATGTAAAGGAGAAGGTTTATGCTAGGGCAATCGGTACGGTCACAGCTCGACTTTTACGCCTGTGAATATCAAGAATGGCGAAAGATCATCTTTTGCTTTGTCCTTTTTACACAACTCTCCTTTTTACCAAAGAATTCGTAGTACAACCCTATCCTGTGATATGCTTACATGGTTCTCCATATCAGCAGGACTCTCACTCACTCTCATCTTACTTGCATAAGTTACATCTCTGCGTTTCTCTTTCTTTTTCTTTTTCTTTTTTGCTTTAATACAAAATAGAATGTCAACTGCCGATGAAGATTACTTTGCAATCGATTCAAATAGGATACCTAAAAATAACAAGGCATTACCAAGTGACCTGATGACGCCATTTAGTACAAGCAGTGAAGATCAAACGAGATCACTATATTCCAGGCGAAGGTTTATTCCAAATAGATGGACAACACCGAGTATAAAGAGTATCCGCACAGCCAAACTAAAAAGAATGCGCTTACTGATCAAACAACCACACCTACCTGAATTTGAAACTCAGACATTTTGTGAAAATTGTGAAAAATATGTACAAACAAGGGTGCGGTATCGAAATGGATCGTTGGTATGGCTATTATTCTTTATGCTGTAAGGATCAATTGCCATTAGTTTTTTATTATTGCTAATTCGCGTTTTTTCTTTTTTTTAGCCTACTCTGTACTGTCATTCTCTGCTGGGTGCCATTCTATGTCAAGTACTTTAAAGGCAAGTATTTAATAATAGAATATTAAGCCCAAATACTTATTCCGAGTATAGATGTGGCACATTACTGTCCTGGCTGTGGAAGAAAGATTGGGACGCATTATAGACTATAAATAAACAAACATATACACAAGGGGAAACAACACACTTTTGATTGGCCAGTATACAAACCTTTTAGTACACGTGTAATTTAGAAAAAAGGTAGGGTGAGTTTTTACCTTTCAAAAAAAAAGATCGTCAAGGCCAGCTTGCTACTATAAATTACACTATTTCAATCTCCACTTGAATTGTTAATTTAATAAATCTGCCAATAAAGTCTAGGTTCCTTTCTCTTCTCTTTTCTTTCTTATAATCCTTTATTCAAATTAAAAATATGGTTGTTGTCAAGAATATCTGTTGTGTTGGTGCCGGCTATGTTGGTACGTGCCATAGTTTATAAGAAAAATGGTAAAAGGTAGTAATTCTGTTAATGGTTAGGTGGTCCTACTTGTGCTGTCATTGCCTACAAATGTCATCACATCAAGGTGACCATCGTTGATTTGAACCAAGCTCGTATCGACGCTTGGAATTCTGACAAGTTACCTATTTATGAGCCCGGTTTAGAAGAAGTCGTGTTTGACCGTCGTGGCAAGAACTTGTTCTTTACAACAGATGTTGACACTGCCATTCAAGAAGCTGATTTAATCTTTGTCTCGGTCAACACTCCTACCAAGAAGACTGGTTTGGGTGCTGGTATGGCTGCTGATCTTGCGTAAGTAGATCACGATAGATATATAAAAGGGAGAATGGCTTATGCTTTGTTAGTTACATCGAAGGTGCTACCCGTCGTATCGCTCAAGTTGCTAAGACCTCCAAGATTGTGGTCGAAAAGTCCACTGTACCCTGCCGTACTGCTCAAAGTATGCGCACTATTTTAGAAGCCAACTCAACCGAAGGTATCCGCTTTGATATCTTATCTAATCCCGAATTTTTGGCTGAGGGTACTGCCATCAGAGATCTTCTTGAACCTGACCGTGTCTTGATCGGTGCTCTCCAAACACCCGAAGGTATCAAGGCTCAAGAAGCTTTGGTTGATGTCTATGCCAACTGGGTCCCTAAAGACCGCGTTATCACTACCAACCTTTGGTCTTCCGAGCTTTCTAAATTGGTAAGTTCATTTTTGGAAAAAGAGAAAAAAGTAACTCATGTGTGTGCGCATGTGTTATAGGCTGCCAATGCTATGCTTGCTCAACGTATCTCTTCCATCAACTCCCTCTCTGCCGTCTGTGAAGCTACTGGCGCTGATGTTGATGAAGTTGCTTATGCTTGTGGTCGTGATACCCGTTTAGGATCTAAGTTTTTGAAAGCTTCTGTTGGCTTTGGTGGATCATGTTTCCAAAAGGATATTCTCAATTTGGTCTATTTAGCACGTCAATTAAATCTTCCTGAAGTTGCCGATTACTGGCACCAAGTCGTCATTATGAACGAATATCAAAAGAAGCGATTCGTCCGCAAGATTATTTCTACTCTCTTCAATACAATCACCAACAAACGTATTGCTGTTCTTGGTTTCGCCTTCAAGAAGGATACTGGAGATACCCGTGAATCAGCTGCTATCACCCTTATCAAGGACTTCCTTCAAGAAAACGCACGTGTTGCTATCTATGATCCTAAGGTGGAATCTGAACAGATCTACATGGACCTTTCAGAACCCGGTGTAGTTGATAACCGCAAAGAACTTGATAAGCAAATTACTATCTGCTCTAGTGCCTATGAAGCCGCCCAAGGTGCTGATGCTGTTGTCATTGTGACCGAATGGGATGAATTCAAATCAGACGCTCTTGACTACCAAAAGATCTACGACAACATGAATAAGCCAGCTTTCTTATTTGATGGTCGTTTGCTTGTTGACGCTGTCCAACTCCGTGAGATCGGATTCAAGGTACACGTTATTGGTAAGAATGAATTGGCTGGCACTGTTTAAATACATGTATACATCTCTTCCATTTGTCACATTCCCCCCACCCTCTCTTTTTCACATTTTACATTTCAATCAAAAATAAAAAGATATATTGACTTTCCGGAAAGTAAATTCGCCTGTGATCGAAAATAAATGCACCCAATGGTGAGAACAAAATTCATGTTGTATGAAATGTAAATTCGTCGTTACCAAGAATATTTTCGTAGTATCAGCCCTGACATCCATGGATATACTGTATTTCCAAATTTAGATGTCGTATTGAAACCATTGTAATGTTATTAGAGTAATAACAAATACAAAAAGAATATGGCTCACTATTCCATTTGACAGTAATATTAACAGGTGGGATGTCTTGGAGTTGGTTAATTTAATGTTAGAAATAGCCCTCTTTAGTCTCCTTGTAAAAGTTTAAATTCTTTATTCGGTTTTTCCATGAAATCAGAAGAACATGTAGTCATATTTGGCAATGCATATTCTTGAATGGTCACGAAGCAGATTGCTCCTATTTGACATGATTTCTTTGTCTTAAATACCCAATCCTGAAACCTATTTGAAAAAGAAAAACATATAAAACCCATTTTAATTGAGTCCTTTTTTTGCTTCTTTACAGCAGTTATCAAGTGTCCCTCTGAGTGTTCAAAGATTCGCCAATCAAAACTAGCCTGTCCTCATGGTCCTTGCTCTGACTCGCTTGTCCCGCCCTCTCTGCTCTCTGGCGTGTATCTGGAACGTTCTCCAATAGTCTCTTCTGACGCCCTGGGTTCTCTCTGTCCTCCGTTCCTTTTTTTTTTTTTTGTTTAAACTTTCCTGGGTAGTTATCGCTACCCTCCCCAGAGTGCACCTTGGTGGTAAGTAAAACTAATATTAGGATATGTACTCTAATACTAACATACTTTTTCTCTCTTTTGACATGATGTCGTTTTATTCAAACGTGTTTTTCTTTGTCGTCTTTTTACGAAAATATTTTATCAAATTAACGTCAATAATTAATAAAAATACAGTATTGACACACGCACCAGCTTGGCATATGCCCAAATATAGTAGTGTAATATTCCTTTCATATATCTGTGCTACTTGGTCTTGCTTACCTAAGATACTCGTATACCATTTGGAAGAATGATGGTGCAAGGCAGCCATGGCCTGAAAAGGCGACTGGACAATCTTGTTGCTAATATCTGTAATTATTTGTGAGAATGGTATCCTTTTTGAGTATGAACTCTCGTTTTCGCACTGCTCTTGAACGACACAGATCAAACTTGTTGTATACATTCTATAACCAAGTCTTGTTATTTTTAACAGATGAGCTTAAGCAGCTAAAGAGTTGTGTAGATCATGTTATTATAAGAGGAGGTCTACTAGGATTTTTTCACTTGCTATATTTACTTTCAATTTTATGGGCATTGTATTCACTTATTTACGTGAATGGCATAGGGTCAAGATACAAGCACCTAGTACACTCAATGATGTTTAATCCAGATGATTTTATTTTGAAGCATTATTTTACTACTACCAACCTAAATGAGGTTAGATAAAATTGTTCACAATACTTATCAACTGCCCCAGCTAATCTTCAAGAATATAACATGGTGTTGTTAGGTACTAAACTAGCACATCTAGTACAAAGTAGCACAATGACGTTGGTTCTTCTGAGTTTTTAAGATCTTTCAATAAAGGGCTGTACAACTTTACTGACAGCCAAAAGCATGATCCTGCCGTTGATTTTGACAAGAAGTGGGATAAAGGAAGCATGACCAGAATGTCAAAGCTATTCCTGTACAACGATAAGCTATAGCTGAATGACCATCCAGAAACTGACCTTTTGCGTAAAATATGTTCATTCCTTAACAGAGCATGCAAAGACAAAGAAGTCAAGACGTTGTTCGGTGAAAGAGCAAGTGTGGCTGTTGCTTTTGCCAGAAATGAAGAGAGAGGGCTGGAGGCTAAAGATAGAAAGTTAAGAAAAGCTACAGATGCAATGATCGACATTCTTTTAAAGATATGTAACAACAAACATGGTGTATGCGATGTATGAAAAGACCAGCTCACTTTAGCTGACGACAAACATTTTGATGGTGGTCTCACGAAGCTATCAAAGATACTCAGAGATATACGAGCATTGTTTGCACAGAAGAACCTTGATAGAATAAACGACCTCGGAACAATGGGGTTTTTAATAATGGATAAGCTAGATGTATTTGCAGTAGTAAGGAAGCACTCGGTAATACGTATGTTAGGTCTAGACATGGAACTTGCTGTTATGGATGTCCCTGTCGACCAATACATCTCATGGGTTACAAAAACATGCAAGTTTGAACTCACATTCTCTGTGGAGGCCATGTCCGTTGACTTCTTGCCTCTTCTAGAGCTTATCTGGAAAGGTAAAAAAACGATGAAGATGGCCCATACAGAATTGGCTAGCAGAAAGAGAGAAACTACCGGCAGTTCGAACATGGTACCATTATTGCCGTACTCTTTTGTCCATGGTTCTATCGCTTTTATATAATAAAACTTATATATTATTGCTTTAAACATATACGTATCAAGAACATTTTTTTTACTTTAATGACACTCTTTTTCGCCAGTGTTGCTTGTTCAATAACATAAAGAGTCTAAGCAACATTATTCTATTTACCGAATACACTTTATCTTTTTAAAGACTTGAAAAAGAAAAAAAAAAGCAATAAAGACATAATAGTTCATAAAAATGCATACTTTAGCAGATAGTTTTATTCTCTCTCTCTCTCTCTGATGGGTTAGGATTGTACACTAAGCGCCACAAGAAAGTACCGTGACACTCGTGGTGCTTTAAAGTGTGTAACAACTTAATTTTCTTTTCTTTTACAGTCATGTTTTTGGCGGTTTTTTTTTGTCCTTTTTGCTTCTTTATAAAAATATAACATAACAATGACTACATTCTTTTATGAAGATGGACAAGAAAACCTTCTCAATGAACATGGAGAAAAAGTTTACGATCCAATGGAAGATGTTTTAACACAAATTGACGATCCCAATATAGTTCTTGAAACGATAACCAATCGAGAAACTTACTTGAGTGCTAAACGCCCCGAAAAAGCTACTGGTGAACCATCAGTTACGAAGCCGTTGAAATACCGTACTGCACTGAATTGGTGGCAACATTTATGAAGAAACGGAAGGAGTGCCGTATAAAAATAGTGAAAAAAAACAGTGGTCCAAAAAGCTCATTTACAACTGAGCATAACGAGTACATTACCAAGCTACTTGACAACGACCCTCAGATATTTGCGGACGATATAATAAATAGCTTGGCTGAATAATTCGAAGGCTTCACCATTTCAAAATCGCAAATGAACAACCATTTACGTAATACTATGCTTATCACTATAAAAAAGCCATATTTCGAACCTGAAGTTAAAAACTCAGTAGAGAATCTCCAGACACGATTCGAATGGTTTATGAAATGGAAAGATTCTGATCTGGATTTTACAAAAAATTGTATTTTTATAGATGAAGCCGGTTTCCACATCAACATGAGACTCAATTGGGCCAGATCGAAAAGTGGAAAAAAGGCCATCGTAAAGCAACCACAAACCAGAGCACCAACACATACAATCATTGGTGCCATTCGCTCCTCTAGCATTATTCACGTTGCGAAGAAGCTTTTAAAGGAAGTTATATAGTTCTAGATAATGCTTCTATTCATAAGTCTAAGCCGATGAGAAGAAAGATCGAGAGTAAGGGTTACAGAGTAATGTATCTGCCTCCCTACTCGCCTGAATTGAACCCTATTGAACAGTTTTGGGCAATAGTTAAAGGGAAGATGAAGCGTGACAGACTAATGAATGAAGAAAATCTGTCTAGTAGAATTACTGATGCTTGTAATGATATACTCATCAGTGACCTTAATGGTTTCTGTAATCATTCTAAGCGCCAAATTGTTAATTGTTATAATAAGACACCTTTCTAATATACAGTCGTTCCAACGCCAAAGGGCGGTTTTCTAATAAAGCTTCCCAAAGGACGCTTTTAATTTTTCCAAAAGGCGGTTTTGATTCATCCAATGAGCGGTTTAATTTTCCCAAAGAGCGGTTTTTATTTTTTCAAAAGGGTGGTTTTTTTTTTTAAAGCTCAGGCCATCGTGTCCTCTATCGTGTCCTCTATCGTGTCCTCTATCTTGTCCTCTATCTTGTCCATTTCTTTCTAAAGCTCAGGCTATCTTGGTATCCTTATCAACAATGACTACTACCAGTAGAGAGCGTGCAATATGCATGTTCTACCATTGAGATTATGACAAGACTAAAGCCAGTGAACTACTCAATGCTATTGAAAAACTAGATCTCGAAATTTGTTATAAAGATGATCCCTGTAAACCATTTCTGCTATATACAAATTCCATAAAAGCAGATCCGTATAATTATCTTGCTTATCAAAAGATAACTGAAGCTCCTGAAAAAAACAATCAAAGTGAAGTTAAAACGAAAAAAATTGGTAAAGTTTTAGCAAAAAAGAAAATGCTTTGTATTTTCGATTATTCATAGATAAACTTTTTGTTTAGTCAATCAAGCTCAACTCATAAATTTTCTGAACACTGCATTTTTACCAGTAAACCCAAACAATGAAGAAGCTTATGCTTGCAAAAGCTTAAGCATAGTGATATTCTAAGCGTTGTTTGGAAATACGCGGATATTTTCAGTGAAAAAACTGCTTATGGTTTTGGCAAATGGTGTAACTCAAGAAAATTGTGTTTGACTGAAAGTGGAATAAAGAGAAAATTCAATGATCTACAACAGAAAGCTTCAGTACGCTCACTCTATGTTTTAAAGGATGAGTATATCGGTAAGACATACAGTAACCGTTCATAATTTTATTGGATCATAATTAACCTAGCATTTAGACAATGTAATAGAAGACATTGTGAACCATTTACCTCGCTATCAAAAATTTATTCAGAGTTTAAAAGACGAAGGTTATCATGTGATAGGCTATGCGAGAAAGTCTCATGCAAAAAAGATGATGACTCACGCGTTCGTTTGTTGAATCTAATGTGCAAAAACTTGAAGAACAGGTCCTTAGTTAGCAAGGTTTTCGCCTCTGTTTACTGTTTATGCAAATGAATCGTTATTGGAAAGGGACTTAAACAAGCAAGAACATATATTGTCACAGATACATGCAGATGGTGATATGCAAGGTGAGAAAGGAAACGTTATGGCATCATGATCATAACTAAATTTTAGTTTATTCATTAGATATGCTGGTGTATATTTCTTCATTGGAGAGAGTCTGCATTGTGGCAATTGATTTTGTGGGACTAACGACAAATTGTGAAGATTTGAAAGTGTTCTTAAAGTATGTCCTTTTTTTTTAAAAAAAGAAAAAAAGAATTGAAATGGCTACGCACGGTCTATAATAATAGGAACAATCCAAATATCGACAAATTAGCCAGCTGTGACGCCAGTCATGTCTATGATACACAGGAACTTTTGAACGATTCTGACAAGATTAAAGTATTTGACTGTAGAAAAAAGGCTCTACAGAGATCTAAATGATCTTTATCACAAAGTATAAATAAAGCGATTTTATTTCATTTCAAAAAGAAATCGAGATTAAGCCCTAAAATGGCTTTGTAGCGAAAACAAATAACGAAATCGAAGCCGTTATTTAATTGGGAGCTTGTTTCTATTTGCTATATCTTTTTTTTTTTTTAGTAAAGCATGATACTGATGACATTCAGGATCATGAATTAGACTTCTGATTGAGTACAAAATCGGTTTACAGGGATCATCTTTATAACAAATTTCGAGATCTAGTTTTTCAATAGCATTGAGTAGTTCACTGGCTTTAGTCTTGTCATAATCTCAATGGTAGAACATGCATATTGCACGCTCTCTACTGGTAGTAGTCATTGTTGATAAGGATACCAAGATAGCCTGAGCTTTAGAAAGAAATGGACAAGATAGAGGACAAGATAGAGGACACGATAGAGGACACGATAGAGGACACGATAGAGGACACGATGGCCTGAGCTTTAAAAAAAAAAACCACCCTTTTGAAAAAATAAAAACCGCTCTTTGGGAAAATTAAACCGCTCATTGGATGAATCAAAACCGCCTTTTGGAAAAATTAAAAGCGTCCTTTGGGAAGCTTTATTAGAAAACCGCCCTTTGGCGTTGGAACGACTGTATATTAGAAAGGTGTCTTATTATAACAATTAACAATTTGGCGCTTAGAATGATTACAGAAACCATTAAGGTCACTGATGAGTATATCATTACAAGCATCAGTAATTCTACTAGACAGATTTTCTTCATTCATTAGTCTGTCACGCTTCATCTTCCCTTTAACTATTGCCCAAAACTGTTCAATAGGGTTCAATTCAGGCGAGTAGGGAGGCAGATACATTACTCTGTAACCCTTACTCTCGATCTTTCTTCTCATCGGCTTAGACTTATGAATAGAAGCATTATCTAGAACTATATAACTTCCTTTAAAAGCTTCTTCGCAACGTGAATAATGCTAGAGGAGCGAATGGCACCAATGATTGTATGTGTTGGTGCTCTGGTTTGTGGTTGCTTTACGATGGCCTTTTTTCCACTTTTCGATCTGGCCCAATTGAGTCTCATGTTGATGTGGAAACCGGCTTCATCTATAAAAATACAATTTTTTGTAAAATCCAGATCAGAATCTTTCCATTTCATAAACCATTCGAATCGTGTCTGGAGATTCTCTACTGAGTTTTTAACTTCAGGTTCGAAATATGGCTTTTTTATAGTGATAAGCATAGTATTACGTAAATGGTTGTTCATTTGCGATTTTGAAATGGTGAAGCCTTCGAATTATTCAGCCAAGCTATTTATTATATCGTCCGCAAATATCTGAGGGTCGTTGTCAAGTAGCTTGGTAATGTACTCGTTATGCTCAGTTGTAAATGAGCTTTTTGGACCACTGTTTTTTTTCACTATTTTTATACGGCACTCCTTCCGTTTCTTCATAAATGTTGCCACCAATTCAGTGCAGTACGGTATTTCAACGGCTTCGTAACTGATGGTTCACCAGTAGCTTTTTCGGGGCGTTTAGCACTCAAGTAAGTTTCTCGATTGGTTATCGTTTCAAGAACTATATTGGGATCGTCAATTTGTGTTAAAACATCTTCCATTGGATCGTAAACTTTTTCTCCATGTTCATTGAGAAGGTTTTCTTGTCCATCTTCATAAAAGAATGTAGTCATTGTTATGTTATATTTTTATAAAGAAGCAAAAAGGACAAAAAAAAACCGCCAAAAACATCTGCCAATTAAATGCAATTCTTCGGCTAATTTTAGTTACCAACTTGTGCCAAAAATAATTTAACCTTGTGACATTTATTTTTTAAAGTCCGATCTTTTTTTTTGACTTTCGGCCAATTGTTTTTTAGAAAACGCCAATTTCCATAAGCCTGACTGTATCATGTCTTATTACGGCACTTTACCCACACATACTCACGAAGAAGAGCAAGAGATCACTTGGCGTCACAAGCTTGGAGAGTATTTAGAAGACCAAAAGTTTCATATTGGCATTCTATGTCTGACATTAGTCGATGCTGCTTCTGTGTTCATTCAAATCATTTATACCTTCTTTCACGAATGTCAAGCTCCTTTTAACAAGATACACAATAATACTCATTGGTTAATTGTTGCCTTTGAAATGGCAGAAGTTATCAGTGTTTGTATCTGTGTCTTATTTATGCTCGAAATTATCTTGTCTCTTATTGCGTTTGGTCCGCGATATTTTCTGCCTGGTTGGCCACACTGGAAGCTTCATGTATTCGATGCTGCAGGTAGGGGATTGAATAGTCAAGAAAAACTAAAACTCATATATTTATGTCTAGTGGTTATTACAACATTTGTACTGGAGATCGTGTTAAAAGGAAAAGAAAGAGAAGTAGCTGGGTAAAAAAGAAAAAAGAAAAGGGAAAAGGGGGACATTAACTTTTTTTGATCAGGTTATTGATCATATTCCGTCTTTGGCGTGTTGTCAAGGTGATTGAAGCGGTAGTACTAAGCATAAGCTTTACACATCAAGAAGAACTGGAAAAGTTAAAGGAGCGTAATGAAGAACTACAAGAAAAATTAAAGCAAGTAGAGCAAAGGAATAGAGAATTAGAACAGCAAGTCGAGCAAAATTGAAGAGAAATTTATTAGTGTCTATAATGTATGTACAATGAGCTATGCTTCTTGGTTATTATTGGTGGCGGCATTATTGTTATTACTTGTATTGTAGTTTGATAAATAAGAAGAAGCTAATATAAACATGGGTCTTCGTTTTGAACTATTCTGTGAAGGAGATAGCGGTGAATCTGGTTTGGGTGATTCAGCAGATTTGATGTTTGTTGATTTTTTCTTTTCCTTCTTGGTTGACTTGGCTTCATCAGTATTTATAAATTTATTTACATCGGTTACATGCTTAAACGTGAGTTGATTGTTCTTTTGTTTAGCAATATTCAGATTATTCAGAATGGCATCGTTCGTCGGATTATTTACATTCGCTGTCCTCTCACGGGCCATCCTGAGCGCACTGTGAGCTAATCGAACATTTTTGCTATATCGGATCTTCTTTCCATTGCTTGTTCGTTTTGGAACAGTTGTTGGTGGTATAAACTCAAGAGGCTGTGGTGAAGGTGCATCAAAGATATTGCTGTTCAAATTTAAATTGTCTACAGAAAGCGAATTTAAAAAGTCTAGTGAACTTATATCCATCATCTCTGTCGATGCCTGCTCTTGCTCTGCTTGTTGCATTGTAGTGGCTGAGGTTGTTTGTGATGATGACATCTGAAGGCTGCTGTTGGTATTATTGCTAGTGCCTTGAGATTCGTCGTTGTTCAAGTCTAGAGGTTCGAAAAGATCACTGTTGAACATTTCATGAAACAGTGCCATCTCATTCATTGACGTATCCTGATCCTCCTTTTTAGTGACTGTAGGACCGTTATCTTTTTGATTACCACAGTTTTCTGGTGTAGAAGGCATATTCACTGACAATCCAAATGATATATCTTGTATGATCTTGTTTAATCGCTTCACTTCCTCTGTCAAATCATCAACTGTCTTGTGCAATCTTCCACAATATCCTTCGCAGTGAGCCTTTGCTTGGTTTAACGTGCCAATAAATGGACACCCTTCATGTGCATATGGACATGTATAAGATTGGCATTCGTTCTCGTGCTTCCCTAGATCCTTTCTTAAAAATGGTTGGCATAAAGGCATATTATTTGGACATGTCATCTGCTGATATGGACATTCATCTATATGTTGCTTCATGTTGATCTTTAACAAATTCTTTTCTGTGCATCCATTTTCCGTATTGGGACATGGGAAGAGCACATATTCACACTACATTCAATGAGTTTTTGATGGCATAAAGTTATCTTTATCTGCTTACATGTTCTATGTGGTTATCTCCTCGAAGACCTTGCCATGGACAACCATTGATATGATTAGGGCATTGAATGCGCAGTCGACTGATCTGCCTTTGTGCAAATTTCGATAGTTGGAAAGAAGTTTTGTCGATGGCTGTGAAGCATAATGGGCAAGTGTTTTCTGTTTCTATATGCTTTTGAATACATTTACTACAAAATAAATGATCTATTCATTTGTTAATGACAACATTCTGAGATTGAGTATACTGAGCTATACCTTCTGGACAATGAACTTGAATAGGCTCATCCAAGACATCTAGTATATGTTAGTACTGTGTCCTTTTCTTCTTTTGTTACCTTACCTTGACAGATACCACATAGTAACTCAGGACAAGGTTCTCCTATCAAAAGGTCTATCTGTCTAAGCATACACACAAGAGAATATATGATAAGTGAAAAAAGGGAAATAAAAAAGGTTTTTACGACAACGCGAAGAAAAAGTCTCCCCTAATATGGGAATGTACAAAAAAACTACGCGTTCACGAAAAAAATCTCTTGCGTGAAAAACACGTCTGACTAATCGCCGATTTAATTCATTCATTATAGCAAAAAAAAAAAGGTCCAAAGCATATCAATAGGCTTTATTATAAGCATTATAAAATATTGTTTATCAAGACACGAAAAGAATGTCTTTACAAAATGAATACAAGTTTGCTTGTTGACATGAAAGGAACTTAATTTAGACAGCTAGCATAAAGATTTGAGTTGTAACCTATAAACGGAATTGCATGCAATGCATCTGCTGTACGTTCAATGACAGTTCTGAAAGCATAGAAAGTTATACAGAGTTTGCTTCAAAATCTGCAGGTGTTGTGTCTAGTTACTCAAAATCTGTTGCTGCGAAAAGGTAGTAATGTCGATAAAAATCTACAGAAAAAA
>NW_019671921.1:82325-142792 GCF_002708625.1 Rhizopus microsporus ATCC 52813 | reverse complement strand
AAAAAAGTATTACTATTCATATCAAATGTTTGATAACCACAGTAATTTTCTGTGTCCTTTTGTCACAAGGCAACTGCTGAACGACAGCTTGGGCACGTTATTTCCTATTTGGTCGGCATCTAACTTGTCCCACATGGATTTCATTAGAAATAAATAGAACAAGATAAAGTGTTGCTTAGATGCAGTACACACAAGATTTTTCTCCTGTGATTTAGAGAGCATAGATCGTTGTATACTAAGCAACAGGGAATGAAACAACGTTTGTTACTACGATTTATGGTAGAAGTCAAGAACAAAAAGTATATATTGATGATAACATGTATGACACATGTCGTTGCCCTTGTCATGTGAACAGTATGTAGGAACTAAATAGAGTCATAGTTCAACAAGAGAATAACAAGTTGTTATTTAAGACAACAGTAAATGAGCAGGGTATATTCTTTGAATCTTTCACCCTCAAATTACACCAATTCTCTTTATGCAAAATATTAGCTTGCAGAAGATGAAAAAACTGTCGGAGGGATATTCAGGAGTGGGTTTATTCAAAAATATAGCTGGGAATACACTGCAAAAGAGCATTCAGATAAATTTTTAACCGATAGTGTAATCAATTACAAAGCGAAAAATATACATGTATAATCTATTACCAAGGGAGTAAAAAGACTGAAAGATCAGTCTAGACAAACGCACATAAAAGGGGGAGAAAGGGGATGTAAGCGGTAATAGTCAAGAACTGTTTTGCATAATGCATCCAAGAAAAGGCGGAAATCGAATTTATATATAGTTAATCAACAATTGCATGAATTTCAAGAGAGAGCTAAAGAATGAAATATAGTTGAAGGAATACAGACAATTTGTATTGAGTAACAGAGTTAAAAAAGACAATAAACTAGCACTAAATTCGGATGATCTCGGAAAATGTTTATAAAGGGGAGAAATAGAGGTGTGTCCCTATGAGGACATGAATGAATTTGATCACAAGCACATTTTATGATATAAAGCACGCCACAGGACATTTCCCTCTTTTTTTTTTCTCTTTTTTTCTTTACTTTTCTCTCTCTTCTTTAATTAATTAAATAACCAGCAATCACCATTATTCATCGTCTTTAGTCGATCTTCTTTTTTCTTTCTTCTTTAAACAAAGGATTCAATACAAGATAATAGGAAGCAAACAAAAGGAAGAAGAAGCCTAAACAGTTTTTTTTATCAATCAAAAAAGACAATAACAACAAGATAACCGTTAGAAACAATAACATTATGTCTATTTGCTTTTCTACGGATTCAATTATTAGGGTTTTTGATTTATTTCATGTTTACACATTCAAACTAACAACAACAACAAGAGCAATAATTAAATAAGAAAAACAGTATAAATATATTCATATAAAATACATACTTTTTATATTATAAAAAATCAATATCAAGCAAAACAAAAAACAAAAAAAATAGAAAAAAAGAGAAAAGTTACCAAAAAAAAAGCATTATATTATCAATAGTTCATGGCAAATATCAATATTCTATCTTATATTTTATCTCTTATTGGGTTTGGAACTACGACTGTTAACAATACCATCGATATAGTAACAAATACCAATAACAACGAAACAAGCTGTAACTTTTTATCAGCATCTACTCTTATTGTAAAGCACGAAGATATCATTGATGAAGAAAAGAAGTCGTTGGTCAAGAGAAATTTACTCAATGAAAATGTCGTTCAAAATTGGTTAAACCAGCTTTCAAACGCAACCCTTTGTCAAATATTGTCCTCGGCTATCTCTGATTATCCTCAAATTGCGGATATCATCCATAGCTACTATTTTGGGAAGAAGGAGGTACTGGACCATGATGGTTGGGCCACTCAGTTGAAGTCGTTGACTAAAAGAGCAGCCGTGATTGCACATTCCCTGGATCACTATAGGGTCAGTGATCAGTTCAGTAGAGCATCCGAAGTGGCTACCTCGCTTCATCTCTTACTTCGTCAGTTCGCCCAGGATCTTTCGGTGCACGGACCGTCTCATGCGATCTTGTTTGGCTTGATCTTAGTCGCTCAAGAGGCATTAGGTGCTCCTAGTGAAGTTCGTCAGCAAATTTTCACTCATGATAAATTTGGCAGAATCCTTATCCTTGAAATGGCTAGTGTCCTCAAGAACTTCAAATTACCCTTATTGCCTAATGAGGATTGGCATCGAATCACATATCAAAAGGATAACTGGCTCGTTACTTTAGAACAGGTGTGTTCTAAAATGGCTAGATATGATATAACTTGGGAATACCGAAAAGAGTATCAAGATGTACCTATGATCGCTGCAAGATATTTCAAGCATTATGCCCATTAATCATTCCCTTTCTGTATGCTCCCCCATTCGTTTTATTTATTTTATTCTACTCGCATATAACACAGTGTCTTTTGTACGATGTGTTCTAGTATATTTAAGTAATAAAGCTTCCCTTTCCTTTTTAGTTGGAGCCAAATCATTTAAGAATGGTTCAATATCTTCTGTGGTCCATAGCGGCTTAGCTGCAAATAATGCAGAGAATCTTTTAGCTGGGTCAGTTGACAATTCTGAAATTGGAAAGTATTGAATATATCGTTCTATTTGCTGCATCTTTACATTTTCATACATGATGAACAATCCATAAAGGTACTCCAGTTTTGGTTCAAAGAGGTTATGACCCAATGTTTTCCACATTAGTAAAAACTCATCTAATAGCCATCTTTTATCCTAACATGCTCTTGAGTTCTCTTTTCTACATCCTTTTTTTTTTTTCAATCTTACTCTTGGGTTACATAGCAACCATTCTCCCAGGAAACGACACACTTTGGCATCATCAAACTTTAATCTACCATCAATCTCGTTGGCAAATAGATTCAATGCAGCCTTTATAATTTCATCAGGGATATTCACGTCTTCATCAATTGCCTCTTTTTCTTCCAAAATACATTGTTTGGCTTGTTCCATTGTCATCTGATTTAAATCCAGGCCGTGAAATATCGCATTAGTTAAAAGTGCATCAAACAAATGAGATAACCATGTCTTTTCAAATATTCGACAGTAGCCATTATACTCAAAGACCCCTCTTTCCTCTAATCCTCGCCTTAGTTCCACAGGGCTGGCTTGAACAATGGATGCTAGATCTTCCAGGGTATACAGTGGCCCTGATCTCACAATTTCTGCTTCTTTAGTTTCTCCTTCATAACAGATCTTGCTTAGCAACTCGTCAATTCTGCCTAATTTGGCAAGACAAGGTTGTAGTTCTATTGTATTGGAGAGGTTGTCTTTTACAAACAGTTCGTCATTTGCTTGATTGACGAGAAGAAGTGAATTGGAAGTATTTATCTGTCGAACTGCAAATGTCTTTGATTCTGTACACAAAACAGCATCGTCTTCTTCCAGTCCTTTTATGACCACGCTAACTTGTTTTATTTAATAAATCCATAGTTCTAATCTATATTTACCTGTTTCCTGATTCAAACACTTCCACAAGTTCAGGAGTAGCAAGCTCTATCATTTTAAATGAATCCTTTTTGAAATCATGTGCGTATAATAGTTCATGTTGTCCCATGAGGTTAAAGAGAAGTATACAGTGAAATTTTTGTTCGTGGTCACAGATTATACATCCACGCGAAAATTTTGCCTTTTTAAAGGTTGCACTGTCACTAATTTTAAATAACTGTAAGTATATCCCGAGCACTGGACTATCACTGTTTAAATATACAAATTGCGTGGTAAAATTCATAAAATATACAAGATGTTGCTTCATGGTCTATCATTGCACACACAAAAAAATAACATGATTTTTTATAGAAATAGCCACGTTATCATCGTTGGCACTTGCGCTGAAATATGTAACAGACTCACGAGTGGAGGAGGGAGGGAGAATAAATCTCTTTCTATTCCGAAAATATAACACAGACTAAAAGCTACTGTGTCAAACAGTACCTATAAAAAGATGGCAGAGTAAATAGAGATGAAGTAAAATAAAAAATTAAGTCTTTATGACACCATTTTTAATGACCTTCATTCTTTTTACAGAGAAGATCACTTCAGATATTCCCGCGAGGTGCCACAAGAGGGCTATCTATTGTCGTAACCATGGAGAGCCAACGGAACTGACAAGCACTGTGTTCCTAAAGCCGTAACGTCAAGTGTGTATACAATGGATGATCCTTATCGTATTCATTTAATCAAGAGCAAGCATAAAGTGAAGAGCGGTAAAGGTTTAATAAACATGATTTCGTGAGTTTATTGTAAAAAGTGTTGAAAGGATCGGGAAAGGTTGGGAACGGTCCCAGTTAATTATAATTCGGGAAAAGTGATTGTCTCTCCACTTCATTCCACTGCTGACTTCAAACCCACGCAACAAATGGGACCTTTTTTGGACCTTTTTTTTTTCTTTCCTTTTTTTAATTAATTAGCTGCTAAGCATTCATCCTATCTTTTAAAAAGAGTCAATCAATTAAGAGAGAGAGAAAGTAGCAATAATATCTTGGATTACCTGACAATATAGCACTAAACTAGCAGCACAATCAAGAATGATTCAATTGTCACAATTTGCGATCCGTATCTTGGATCGTATAAGCATGGTCGGGATGTGGATAGCTGTCGTTGTTTCTGTTCGAAACTTCTCAGTAGCTTATAGACAATATAGACGCACAAAAGGGTTTATGTAAGACTCAGCTATTGGACCCTTAAAAAATAATAATAACTTTTTTTGTATATATAGTCATTTGATCAATATAGCTCAGGTTGTCGTACTCTTTATTCATCGATTTATTTATGGGCTTGTGCCTGTGTTTGAAATCACAACTTGTGCATTTTGGCCACTCCTTGTATCGTAAGCAAAAGCTTGCTTTGTGTATATATTTGTATTCATCTCTTTCTTTTTAAATACAGGCTATGGCATTTAGGTACAAGTTTTAAAAGTTCTTAATTACATCCTATCTAATAATGAGCTACATAGATTATGTTCTTGTTTACTTGACCATGTTTAAGCGATTACTTATTCTCGAAGCAGAAAAGGACTCGATCTGGATCAAGTGGGTTGGCTTTTTCTTGATTGCTCTCCGATTTGCAGACTGGCCCTATGAATTGGCATTTTACTCTCTTCAACGAGAGCTTATGGTTCAACAGGTTGAATCAGGTGCTAATTGTCTTGCTGCATGGTAAGTTCTTTAAATGAAAGAAAGAGAAGAAAAAAAATTTATACAAAACAATTTAAAGGGGTCAAGGTGTCCTCATTCTCAACTTTGTCTCGGATGCATTGGCCAATTTATTTTTAAGTGGCATGTTTGTCAGAAGGTAAACATGGAGGCATGGCTAATACACATTTACTTACTTTATAAATTAGACTTTATGTCCACATCAGACGAGCACAGACTGTGATCAGTCATAGAAACAAAGTGATTGAATATATTGCTCGTAAATCACTTGTCTGCTTAACACTTACATTTATTGTCAACTTGGTGATGAACATCCTCAAAGTCACAGAATTTCTTGGTAACCGCTCTGACGTAAGTTTTGATAAAGGAGGAATTGACGATAAATCTAATGATATATATTTAGACATTCACCGTTTATTTCCAAGTGATTGAATCAACACTGTTGGTCGAAGCACTTCGAATTGATCACACCTATCTCTCTGATAAATCATTCTGTGAACATTGTGGTATGATTATGAACAGTTACTCTAATGGACAAAAGAAAAGCGGCAGTAGTCAGCAGAAAAGCTCTCGCTTAAGGTCTCCTGCGACAGCTTATAATCCTTCAATCTCTTCTGATATACCAATTACAACAATTCGTAGCCATCATGATAATTATGATCATATGCACTAATCATGTAATAATAATATGTAGAAATTCCCCCTAGACTTGTTAGATTTACAACTATATGCAATAAAATGGCTTACTGCTACGCATTCCATTCTCTCGCTTTATTCATCAGTTAAACAGTTTTTATACTTTTACTTTATATCATGGATATACTTTTGTATCTAGTTATCCTACTAGCAGCTTACTGCTCCTTAGTCACTGCTCTACCTACAAACGGCACCCTGGAATTTCACGTCATTCATGCTTTAGATCATCAGTTTGATCAAAATGGAATGGCAGTGAGCATCAATAACAAACTATACCCTCTTGACAACAAAAATACTCAGGATCCGTTAATACATGCAGGCCAGGTATCAAGTCCTGATACTTTGCAGTATCAATACGTCATATTGGACGAAAAAGGCATGGAGATAGAACGAGAGCCCTTTTCTAGAACGGTTGATTATTTGCCGATGTTTGATTTTTACGGTCGTCAGCCTATTGTTCAGACTGGTCGTCAGCAACGATTACCCCTTATCCAGTTTACAGAAACGTCAACTAATGTTTATAATCACCCTGGGAATCCAGATCAAGTTCATCCGATCAATGAAATACCTACTCTGCATGTCCAGGCAGACACAGACGAGTTACAGAAGTTGCATGATGACGTTCTAGAAGATGTATCGATCACTGCCAATCTTTCGCATATTAGGTAAAAAGAAAAGACCAAGGTAGAGTTAAGCTTATGTATGTTTGATAGCGTCGATAATATTGATTTTTTCGACAAAATAAAGTTTTCCTTAAGCGGCCAAACATCAAGGTTGTTCAACAAACTTTCTTATGGCTTTGCTATTAGAGATTCCAACAAAAGGACTCTGGGCGGATACAAGAAATTTAAGCTTCGTTCATGTGCTACTGATCCAAGTTACATTCGTGAAAAGCTATACTATGATATCCTGTCTGCGTCTCAGGTGCCAACAGCAAGAGCTTCTTATGTTCGGTAAAGCAACCATTGTTGTTATTATTTATGTAAAACTAATTTCTTTCTTTTTGTAGACTATTCATAAACCAAGAGCCACAGGGACTTTATATGCTAGTAGACAAATACAAGAAACCATTTAGCAAGAGAGTGTTTGGAAATGATCAGCCAGGCTATAAGCGAGGAACCTTGTTCCAAGGAAGTATGCAAGAAAATCCTATGGCTGTTGGTAGGCTTCGTTTAGGCGCCAACCTAGGTTATTTAGGTCCTACTGTAAAAGATTACATCGAGCCACGGGTAAATCAGTCAGTGTATAAGATTCAGGAATACCCCTCCAAGTCGGTGTCAAAAGATCATACGATGGCGCCTCTTGTTTCGTTTATTCAATTTATTGAAAGCACCAAGATGTTTGCGGGCACAAAAGAAGAACTTGCAGTCGAATGGAACAAGAGACTGGATGTACCTACTTTTCTGAAAAAGTGAGTTTATCATAAGAGAGGAATTAATACTTATTTGTGTATAGCCTTGCTCTTGAAATAATATTAGGGCACAATGATGGCTACTTGGGCGCGGCACATAATTATTTGCTATACCAAGATCCTGGACAGAATGGGAGGTTTATATGGCTGCCTTCTGATTTAGATCAAACCTTTGGAAACACTCTGGTTCCTGCAAATGAACAAAAGGATGCAGATAATTCATTTAAAAGAATAGATCAGTTTGGTCTATTGAACAATATTGCTCGTAGACCACTCGTGAGTCAATTGCTACAAGTAGATGAATTTAGAGACCAGTGGTTTAGAATTATGCAAGACTATTATGACTACTTGTTTAAATCAGACACTGTTCTGACTTATACAAACTATCTAAAGAGGCTCATACAGATCGACGTCCAATGGGATAAACAATTACAAAGAGTAAATCGATTCCAAGGCAATCAATCAGTATTTCAAAATCAATTAAGGCAAAAGATTTTGCAGCTACCTCTTGGCGGAGACTTTTATGAGAGGATAGACAAAATAGATTTTGATATGGCCATTCACGGAACTATAGCCAACCATTCATCAATTATATCTATCACAGATTATTTGTCCACTGTGAATCAATCTTTGTCCGGTTTTGTCCTTGACTTGAAATCAGAAGGGCTGCTTTAAAAATAAATTGTAATCATGGTACATCGAACTTTTGACTTGTAAATTTCATTTAGAGAGAAGAGGAGAGGGAGAGATCCATTCTACAGAGATCAACGTTGATTAGAAGTGCTATTAAACCAATCTTATTCATTAATCGATTATTTCTTGAATTGACGTATTTCTTTTAATTATGTCCTTGATTCCTATAATACCAGCCAGGATCAATTCTCTTGGGCAAGCTTCTTTTCTTTCTCCTCCCCTCTGTACATCAACTGTAACAAGTGTCTATGACTACTACTCTTGCTCATTTCAACATACTAATCTTGGGCAATTTTTTGCTTAAAGTGTGAAAAGGACAAGGTCTGCTTCTTTTAAAAGCTTGATATTCTTTAGGATTGTATGTACTTTGGACTCTTGAGTGAATTTCTTCACCTTTGCTCTCTACTTTTGAGCCTCAGCTTTCTCACTAGACAAGAGGAAATATCTATTTTATCTATTTCATTGATCCCTCTGTGGTATTTACACACTAGATACATCGTATACATAACATTTATCAGTTTAGAGGCTTACTTATATAAATGGTCTAGAAGCCTCACTGAGGTATAACTGCAAGAGTAACACTTTGGCATTAAATGAAAAACCCCACAATGTGTAGAAAAGTAAAGCTCTTACGCATCAGTAACCATATATAAGCCAATAGGACATTTACCTAGTAAACACATTACTCTTTTGATCCATTGACCTTTACGACTTCATACTTTATATTCAACAAATATTACATCCTCCCTTTTCTCTCATGCAACGCTTATTCAAGGAAAAAAAAAAAAAAAAAAAAAAACACAAACCTACAGGAAGTGACTTTTTCCCTATTAAAAAATTTAAAGCAAGGCGGGCCTTGCCACTAAAATTTTCCTTTGTTTTTTTCTTCCTCTCTTGACATATTTATAAAGAATGGTAAGACTGAATAAAATGAGTCAACTAGCTCTCTTTCTCATGGTTCATAATAGTCTGCTCGTATTATTGCACAAATTGTTGTTTCATTAGGATCCGTAGTAACAAGAGCATTTATTGCTGCATACAAACAAGCTGCTGCGAGTAAAGTATTATGAATATATACATATTCTTTTATTAACACACACTTTAGATGCTAAACATGGTGCTGGTGCAGCAGGTGGTGCAAGAACAGGCACAAAGGAAGCAGTTCTTGATGCTTTAACTCGTAAAACGGGTATGTCAATGGAAGAAGCATGTCAAATTTTAAATGTGACAAAAGAAGCTGATATTTCGAAGCTTACAAAGGTAATGACACAAGAAGAAAATAAGAGAAAGAAAAAAAGAAGCTTGGACTAATGATGAATACTAGAATTATGAACATTTGTTCAATGTCAATGATCCAACAAAGGGAGGTTCGTTTTATCTTCAATCCAAGGTAGTTCGAGCAAAAGAGAGATTTGAACTAGAAAAAGCACAAGAATTGAAGGCAAAAGCAACTGAAGAAGCAGCGGAAGCGGCAGCAAAGGAAGCACAATCAAGAACCCCTCCACCTTCATAATGATAGACTATATATATATAAATATTATAATACATCCACCCCACCTACCCACACACACAACTATATACATATGTACACCCACTCTTTTTGTAATTTAGAATTTGAAAGAATTAAAGGATATTTAAAGTTTATTTCATGAATTTATATTAAGCAGAAGGAGGAGGAGGAGTTGATGGAGAAGCTCTGCACGATTGAAAGGCTAAAAAAAAGAGAGATTGAATATTGTATTTATCATTTAATAACAATTCCTTACTCGGGAATCCGCAAATGGATGTTGCAGTGAAGTAAGCAATCAGCTGTTATAAATCAATGAGTGACAAGCATTCTATAAGCGTTTCTTGTACTTACAAAGCAGACAACAATAATCAACATGACAATCTTTGTATTCTTCCACCACATTGCACGCTAAATATAGTGTTTACGTCAATGGTCACAAAGTTTCTTTTTATGTATACCTTGAGCTGAGTGCTTCTTTTCTTGAAAGCAAATGCTTGCTGATTCAAATTATCTGTCTTGTCGACCAATAACTCAATACGCTCACCTCTTTCCAATACTCTTTCAATATTATGAACCATGACATCTTTTACTTGTTCAATTTCTCCATGAACTTGCTTCAATCGATCTGCACTTGGGTTACTTGAATAGTATTCCTGAGGTTAATGAGTATACACGTATGACACCTCCCTCTCTTCAAACTTTTTTTTTTACCATTTGCTTTTCGATAACACGAGAAAACTCATTTAAACCATAAGGAGGAGCCTCAAGCGCCCTATTCTTACCATAGGTTGATAAAAACTTTTCCTTCAAGTCTTGCAGGAATATAAAAGGAATACGACGGCCAAAGGAATCGTCTGCCATACACATGTAAGTAATGCCGTCTTCACAAATATAATGAAACAAGTATCTATTATCTATATAAGACAGTCGCCCTATCGTGCTTTATATATAAGATTACCTGTCATAGACATAAGTAAGCTTTGAGTTGTTGGGTGGAATCTTTTCAAGAATAGCTTGAGTGACTAAATTTAAGAGTATGAGTTAATCAAAAAGACTGGTTTATACTTATTTCTAACCAGTAGCAAAGTTTCCACTGCTGTTCATGTGCTCAGAAAGTATGACTGAGCCTCTAGCAACTAGACCATATATAAGAGACATGTATAAATTACTATATAGAAAAAAAGGGATAAAACACAAAAAAAAAGCATTCAAACCAAATTTGGGTATCTTAATCACAGCTCTGGCTCCCTGCGACGTCAACCAATCCAAGATAAGGTTGCCTTTCACAGCAGCTTGGTCAGGTATTTCAATCTAATATGGGCAGCTGTGTGTCGGTGGGATTGGGGCGAATTCGAATATCTTAAGCGACCATGTTTAATGATAGAGGCTAAAGTGGCGATTTTATCTTTCTTGATACTCTTCCTCCGCCAAAATTTGGCTCATTGATTTGTCCTGGCTTAATCAACAAAAAACCCCAATCCTTAGCCACTTTGTTAAATCTTTGTCGTCGACATACCGATGCGTCTCCCTTGGGCTTCGTCGCATCTCCTTTGAACAATGTGTCATTTCATACTAGGTGTGCATGGTTCTGTAGCATCCGTATCACCCACAGATAACGCCTGCACCATCTTATTTCAGGCTGCTTTTGTGAACTCGAGCTGTCACTTTTTTGTTATGTCGACTAAAGGTAGCTTGTCAGAAAGTTTCTTGTATGACCAAGTTACCATTTTCGTCACAGTAGCTACCAGGGGCTGGGTGAAAGTATCAAGTTTGTGTATTTAAATTTCCAAGATCAGCTCGTTTTGGTAGAAAAAGAAATAAAAGTAACATGAATAAGCGTAATATATGTCAAGACGCTCTTAATCATTGTGTGAAATGAAAGTATAATAAAAAAAATTCCTTTATAAGCTTGACTGGTGTTTATGCAACTTTCATTTTTCCCTTATAAAGAATAGTTGTAGTTTGTAAAACCATTGAAAGTATAATCTGCAGAGTGATTCATAGTAGGTCAGCTTTGCAACAATTTGATATGAAAACACTATCCATCTTTCTTGAATTTATATATGCATGCTTTATTTGTATTACAAGAGACTTGTTTTTTTTTTTTTGCCAAATGTTATCACCGCGTTCAGTAGCAACTATCTTTTTGAAGCTTATAAAAGTGAATGTAAAATACCAAATTGCTCGTTAGATGGATATTTTCTTGTATAGAGTTGGGGACACTATGTTAGCCCAAGGAGTCTTTTTTTAAAATGTTTAAATGCTCTATGATAAATAAATGCCATTATGAAATGTTTGTGTAATTCATCCTATTAAGCAGCACCTAGTGGGAAGTGTCTTGAGCATTGATTCTCAGCCAGCTGAAGACTAGATGGTTCGGAGACATGAACTGGAAAGGTATAAGAGTTGTGAAACACTTTAACCAAATAGAAAAATAGTGCGTAAAAAACCTTATTTTAGCCCTTTTTTTTCTTTTTCTTTTTCTCTTCAATCTATTTTCATACAAAAAGATGGCATACGGTGAAGCTGATTCTTATCAAGGTAAGTTGTTCATGTAGAGTATATACGTGAAAGAGATTGTAACCATTATCCGTGATCAGGAGGCCAAGATTTCTATCCTAAGCCCGATGTCTCCCAAGTCTCTCGCTTGGCAAAGCAACACGCTCAATATGATGATGGTAAAATATTACAAGTATGCTCTATTCATCTTAATAACGCATTTCTTCTCGGCCCACAGATGATGATGATGATGAAAACGGTGTCTTTTCTCAAGCTCTTCACAACGTGATTGGACGCGATGATGCCAAAAAGGAACTCGACGAGGACACAGCAAATCACGCTGCTAATGCTCATAACCAAATTTATAACGAAAATAACGGTCAACCTGCCCAGGAGCACTCTTCTCGTGACCTTGGCTCAGCCGCTGCTATGCAAGCCTTCAAGATGTTCTCTGGCGGTGGCAGTGGCGGTGGAGGAAGTGGCGAGTTGATCGCTATGGCTATGGGTGAAGCTCAAAAGCTCTTCAAGTCTCAAGGTCAAGGTGGAGGAGGAGCTAACCAAGCTGAAATGCTCCAGACTGCTGCTATGGTTGCTATGCAACTCTTAATGACACAACAAAAGGGCAGCAGTGGTAGCGGAGGTGGTAACCTAGGCGCTGTCATGGGTGTCTTGCAGAGTCTTGGTGGAGGTGGAGGTGGAAAGAAGCAAGAAAGTGGTGGAGTCTCTGGCACTATCAGTAATGTCCTTGGCGGACTTTTTTAATACCTTTAATCTTGTGGTGTAACCATTTAAAATGAAGTTTTTTTTTTTTAAAAAAAAGTGATGCTTAATAAACAAATGCTTAAAGTGTAATGAAAATCATACAAAGAGACAAAAACAAAAAAGAATAATAGAGTCTAAGAAATGATTTCCTATTTTCCTATTCGGTCAATTTCACCTCGTCTTGGCTATTTCTCTCCGCTCAGCCCCCCTTTTGAATGATATTTATGTATTTTTGTATTTTTGTTTCTCCCTTTTTTTTTCTTCTTGTATTCTATAATTTTTATAAAATGTATGAAGGAAAGAAAGATAAAAAGGACTATTCATTAGGCTTACATGGTGCTTGCATGAATGGCAATGTTGGTAAATGTCAATAGAATTACCCACTTTATCATACTTTACTCAACCTGAGACCCTTTTTTGGATTATAAATACTATTCACAGGCTTAGTAAAGTTTGCTCTTGACCATGGAGCACCTATTGACTCCGTTGTGAATGGATATATGCCACTCCAATTAGCTTGTATCAGTGATAACCATGTCGCTGTTGTCCAATATTTAATCGATAGAGGAGCTGATGTCAACGCACAAAAGTAATGAAAAACAACTAAAAAAAGCGCACAGCAAACATTTAACCTTTATACTTAGGTGGTCAAAGAAACACAGCGCTGATAAGTCTCAAGCAGTAGCTGGAGCTACAGGTTCAACCGCTTTACATGTCGCTTGTGCTAATGGTTGTACGAAAATCGTAGATTTGCTTCTAAGAAACGGTGCCAAAATTGATGTAAAGGACAAATATGGGTCAAGACCAATAGATGTTGCAGCAGCCAAGAATCACGTGGAAATAGTCAAATTACTAGAAACTTTTGGAGCCATGCAGGCCATGATGCAAGGGATACAAGAGGCAAACAACAAGATCAATAATAGAAAACCAGAATTACCCGGACGTCATTCAATAGATAATGCATACATGTCAAGAGCAGAAAGGCTACGTAGACCTAGTTTGCCTTCTGTTTTTGAATCGCAAAAATTGGATATACCAGACATCTCAACTTTACCACCACCAAGACACAGCATCAACACAAGTAGACCGACAGCAGAGGAACTGCAGCGTGCAGGAGATTGGTACAGTTACGGTGTTGTCAATCACTATGACGACGAAAATTACCTTCAGTCACTAGAGAGACGAACTTATGGAATCAACGGTGAGGGCAACCGAAGTTCACTAGATACCGTCAGACCCAGTCTTGATAATGTGCCTTCACTGATACGATGCAGTTCTGATGGTTTACGTACAACTGCCTTAAAGAATGCAATGGCAGCAAACAATGTACAGGATGAAGATGCGGATGAGGCTGAACCTCGTCCGTCATTTTACGAGGAACAAAGGCCTGAGATTACACCACCTAGGAAAAAAAGTTGGTGGAGTGGCAGTGACAATAGTGTGCGTAAATCAATGGATGAAGGTAACCATAGGACCAGTCTTGATTTTAGACCTAGTCTCGATGGATTGTCACAGTTAGCCAAAAGAAGTATGGAAGGATTATCACGCAAGAGTGTTGACGTGGATGATCATGTATATATAGATCGAAAGAATACAAGAACCGGCTTTCTTTCCAAATGGTGGTCTCCAACAAATAGCAACAGGAAGTAATTTTGTTTGTTTTTATTTGTTGATATTATATATATACCCCCTCTTTTCTGAACTCTGTATATAAAATAAATAAAAAGGGGCTTCTTCTCTTTATGCAGTAGGTTGTGACTTATCAAACCAAAGCTTGACTGACTTGTCCTGGTCAATAGAGCCAGAGGCAATAATGTTCATGGTGGGATGGCATGCGATACCAAGTACGACATCCGAGTGTCCTTCGAGTTTTTGTACAATTTCCTTTGTTTGCAAATTCCAAATATATATATTGTGATCTTCACTTCCACTCACAATCCACTTTCCGCCTGTCACACTAAAACTGGCAAATATACAATATTTAGTATTTTCATGTCCTCGATAAGTCTTTAAGCATTTCCCAGTATGATAATTCCATAATCGCAAAGTACTATCTAAAGTGGATGCAAGGATATATTTGCCATTGGGTGAAAATTTAACAAAAGATCTGTCCTTTGTTTAGTTTCTTCTTTGTTTTGCATGTCGATTTCTTTAAATAGTTCAAACTTACACAGGTGGATTATCATCATCTACTAATGTCTTTAAGCATTGACCACTCGCTGTATCCCAGATACGACTAGATAATGATAAATACTCTGGCAATAAACTATCAAACATACTTACATCAAACCGTCATGACTGCAACTGACGATCATGGTACCGTCTCTATTAAAGTGTACTGCAGATACAGGATCTGAATGGGCTGGTAATGTCTTCATACATTTTCCTTTTTTAACATCCCAAATCTTGATACTTTCATCAAATGAGCCCGAAACGATGAGGTTAGATTGAGGATTGTAATTGACACAAAACACATAGTTTGTATGTCCCCTTAAAACTTTGACAGTGTCACGCTATAATAAGTATGTATATGCGTTAATTCATAATCGAGGGGTTTCATTTCTTTTCTTTTCTTTTCTTTTCTTTTTTTTTTTTTTACTTACGGTAGCAAGACTCCATATACGGATTGTTCTATCATCAGAAGCTGAACATAAATTTTGAGAATCGGAAGACCAGGCAACATCAGAGATACCCTGTGTATGTCCTTCTAGAGTAGCCTCATACTTTCCATCCAATGCATGCCAGATTTTAATAGTTTTGTCAGCAGCTAAAATGTGATCCTGTTTAAGATAACTCTATGAAACTTGCATATGTACTTACAGCAACTAGCTAACCATTTGCCGTCAGGAGAGAATTTGACACTAGATACAGACATACGATGACCTACCAGAGAGTACTTTAACTCATACTGTGGTTTACGTTGCTCCTGTTTTGGCTTTTGGTCTGCCTCATGTTTTTTTTCGGCAGGAAGCTGTTGTGTTGTCTCTGTTGAAGCAGAGTCTTCTTCTCTTGGTCGTTTTTCAGCTTCCACTAATAGAATTAAGTGTCATTAATGAATAAGAAAAGGTAATTTAAAAGAGACATTAGATAAACTTACTTTTATTAGGGTTATTAAATATATATGTGTGAGTAAAAAAAAAAAAAAAAAAAAAAAAAAAAACAAAAAATGCAGTAAAAAAGAAATTTGCCGTGACTGCTTTATCGAGATCCAGATTCATATTTACTTTTCTCAAACTTCAACACTTGTGAAATGCGATATTTATCACAACCACTGTTGAATTTAGTAATCACGGAGGATTGAGCGTTTTCAACCAAAACACTTGAATTAGAACTAATGATTGATTCCGAGTCTTGCTTATCTGTGATCGTTATTTGAGTTGTTCCTTCATCCTCTGGCTTTATTTTGAATTGTCTGATTAGCAAGTAACTAGTGAATATCCCTTTATTAAAAAAATGATTAGCTGTATTATGATTTAGCATTTAAGCTTACAGTCAAAGCAGTATAGATCTGCTGAAAGCCCACCGGCGGTTCTGGTAGCTATTAAGATTCCAATAATGATGTTTGACACGATAACACCAACTCTAACACGAATAAGCTTCAAATGTAATGAGTCGTATTTTGACACTTACGAATAAAGAATACCATTTGAGATTAATGATTTATACAAGCTGTTACCAAACTTTCGGTAATGACCAAATATAACAGCCAAGAATGC
The DNA here is from genome assembly GCF_002708625.1 of Rhizopus microsporus ATCC 52813. NCBI lineage: Eukaryota > Fungi > Mucoromycota > Mucoromycetes > Mucorales > Rhizopodaceae > Rhizopus > Rhizopus microsporus. The sequence continues at coordinate 126,344 of NW_019671921.1, read as the reverse complement.
GAGAGATAGAAAGCCATTGCTTGCTATGTCCAAGAATAACTTGACCAAAGCTGGCCATTCAACTAGCAAAAAACTCAGTTTAGATTTTCTACAGGATTAGGCTGGTACGTACGATTATTCAGCTAAAGTAAAAAAAAAAAAAAAAAAAAAAAAAAAAAAAAAAAAAAAAAAAAAAAAAGTTAATAAAGAAAACATGAACAATAAGATGTAACTTACAACGCAATTGCCAATAATGTCCTTGTAAGTGGGTACTTTTCCATAAGTAGCGTAAAAAAAGATGAGCGCGATATAGCCAAGATTGATAAGCGAGCCCAGGATGAGCAATAGAATAGAGCGATCATAACAAATGTAAGCCTTGTACAGCAAAATGGTTTGAATGGCACATCCTTCCAGATTAACTACTATAATAGCTATCCAAAACCTCTGTCATGAAAAAATAAATAATCAGAATAGTAAATACAAGGACGCGGTTCTTCAACTTACAGTAATACAGTCGACTGGTGTAAAAGGATTTAAGGCACTGCATAAGATAGTAACGAAGCATGCTAATGTTTCAAAAAAGAGAAGATAGTGAAGCCATTTTCGTTTTCTCCAAACCATTTCTGCAGCTGTCATTACTTGCCAAATGGTACAGCTTAAACACATCCCAAGGTAAGCAATGGTAAAAGTCGATAGCCTAAGATAAGATTGTGTAGGTTCGTTCAAGTCATCATAAGTTACATTAAAGGGGTTCATAGCTTCAAGCGTTACATTGGATGAATGTTCAAAGTTTATATCCATTGTATAAGAAAAAAGAATAGCAGACGATAAAGAAAGTCAAAAAATCATTCAAAACATCCTTACTATTTATACTAAATCATCTCATAACATAAAGGACCCTCCTCCCTCCCTTTCTTGTTCTCACCTTTCCGTATCGTCTACAGCTTTAATTGTCCTATTTTACAGTTTAATTCAGACAAATGGCTCACAATCCTTGAACTTATCTATCCTTCTTTATCCTTTCTCTATTCTTCAGGAACATTAATATAATAACCAAAGTCTGATAGCATAGTAAAATAAAATATGCATGAAGATCATTTGTTTGTCCGCTAAAAATGGAAATTTGAACCTTTTTTTTTTTGTAAGGCAAAGGACCGAGGCGTATATACACTTGACTATAACAGTTTGACTAATTTTCTATGCGCACATAAAAATCACGGTATGATAGACTCTGAGATCACTGTGATCAGCTAGTAATCAGTCTTTTCATTGCAATAGACACATTTATTCCTTACATCTATTCAATTCTATATTCAATGCAGCTCATAAAAGCAAGTATACAGTATAACCATTGAGCGCAATAATAAAAGCCGCACAGACGAAATCAAAAGGACTGTAATGGAGACAAAAAAAACTCCCCTTTTGGGGATCAAGGGTAACAAAAAGTGTAAAGGAATTAAAAGACGAACAAGGTTAAAGATTAACTGATATCATTGAGTCAATAAGTAAACGTTCACCCAGAGAGTTGGCTTCCTAGAGAAAGCAGCGGTATTGAGGCTGCTCTATTTCAGAGGGAATGGAGCAGATAATCGTTCAATAAAACTGCCAAAAGTCAGCATATCTTGAGGAAACTTGAGGGCTCATAGGAAGCTTATTGAGAAGAAACGACAGAGGATTCAAGATGAAGAATGGAAGGCAGCAGCTGCTAATGTATCTGACGATATTCAATGACGTGGCTGGGTAAGGATACAAGTAAGATAACTAGAACATTGTCGTGGTTTCCCTCTAGACAGCCAGCCAAGGCACTAACAAATACAACGACTACACTCTTGATGGATCATGGGTATCCATAGAATTGAATCAATTGCTAATTTGCAATAATACACTGAGAGGAGCTTTGATCCGTAGCCATTCATTCGATGTTGTCCAAACTTCACAGGTTTGACTGTATCAATCAATCAATCAAAAAAAGGCAAGGGAAAAAATAAAGCGCGTTACAAATTTTGACTAAAACTTTGACTGCCCGACACTTCACACGAACCAAAATAAATTTGATATAAAATGCAGATTGATAAGTCTTTCTTCAGGTTTTCAAGCCCTTTTTTTTTTTTTTTTTTTCTTCTTCTTGTTTTCAATGATTAGAGCTGCTGTACAGACTACGTATCTTAAAGCTTGTTTAAATCCTAGTCGTCAACCTATTATTAAAAAGTTCAACATGTCTGCTATGAGGTCTATTGTCACTACAGTTGATGTTCCAAAGGTAAATTATTTTATATACAGCATATGTCATAACTAAACACTCTTTCTTTTAGCTCAAGGACCCAAGCCTACTGAAACACACTGCGTTTATTAATAATGAATGGACCAATAAAGATGTATCCGAGACCTTTTCTGTATTGGGTAAGTAAAGTAGCGTGATGATACTCACAGGCATCGCTCATTCTCTCTATCATGTACATGTATATAGATCCTGCTACTGATAAAGAAATTGGAAAGCTACCAGATATGGGCGCTAAAGAAACCCGTGAGGCTATTGAAGTGGCAGCAGAGGCCTTTAAATCATGGTCTACAACCACAGGCAAAGAACGACACGACCTTTTGTTAGCTTGGTATAGAACCATTATGGACAATCAAGAGGACCTTGCTACTATCTTGACATGGGAAAATGGCAAGACCTTGACAGAAGCAAAGGGTGAGGTTGCTTATGGTGCTTCCTTTTTCGAATGGTTTGCTGAAGAAGCTGTCCGTACTTATGGTACCGTCATTCCTTCACATATCCCTCATCAAAGATTTATTACAATCAAGCAACCCGTTGGTGTAGTTGGCGTAATCACCCCTTGGAGTAAGTGACATGAGCATTTGACGTCAACGTGAGATAACATTTTTTAAAAAAAAAGATTTCCCGATTGCCATGATCACACGTAAGGTAGGTGCTGCATTGGCTGCTGGTTGTACATGTGTCATCAAGCCTGGGGCAGAGACACCTTACTCAGCTTTGGCATTATGTGAGCTTGCTCGACGTGTGGGTATCCCCGCTGGTGTAGTCAATGTGATTCCTACACACAAGCACGTATCAGATGTCGGAAAAGAGCTGTGTACAAACCCTACCGTCCGAAAGATCTCTTTTACTGGTTCTGTAAGTTTGGTTAAACATGCTGGCGCCCGTGTCTAACGATGTTCATAGACTGCTGTTGGTAAACTTTTGATGGCCCAATCAGCCAATACAATGAAGAAGGTCTCTATGGAACTTGGTGGAAATGCTGCATTCATCATCTTTGATGATGCTGATATTCAAGCAGCCATTGATGGTAAACTAAATAGAATGACAACAAGAGAGAGAGGGAGAGATCTAATATTTGAATTGTAGCTGTGATAGCATGCAAATTTAGAGGTACAGGACAGACATGCGTATCTGCCAATCGTATCTACGTACAAAATGGTATCTACAAGGAATTTTCTACCCGTCTTGCTGAAAAAGTGAGTCAGTTCAAAGTTGGACACGGATTCCACTCGGAGACAACTCATGGTCCATTGATTAACGACAAAAGCATTGAAAAAGTCAAGACACATGTTGAAGATGCTGTCAATAAGGGAGCTAATATCTTGACGGGCGGTAAGCATCTCGGTGGCTGCTTTTTTGAGCCTACAGTCTTGGCCAACATGAAGAAACATATGACAATTCATTCTGAGGAGACATTTGGCCCTGTTGCTGCCTTGTTTGGATTTGATAGTGAGGATGAAGTGATTTCCTTGGCCAATGATACATCCTTTGGATTAGCCAGTTACTTCTTCTCTCGTGATGTAGGACGTTGCTGGAGAGTGGCTGAACGTTTAGAATCTGGTATGGTTGGTGTCAATACTGGTATTATTTCTAATTGTTACGCTCCATTTGGTGGCGTCAAAGAGAGTGGTCTTGGTCGAGAAGGCTCACAGTACGGTATTGACGACTATACTCACATAAAGTACATCAACATGGGTGGTATTTAAATAGCAAAATAAAATTGTGTACATATCAAAAATCTTTACATTAAATACCAATTGATTTATTTTAATCATTGTTGCATTATAAAAAGTCTACTCTATAGATATATATTTAACCCTTGATCATTGAAGATAAAAAGAGAGACTTGATAATCTTGGGCAACTCCTTATTTTCGGTACAGATATGAGCATGACTACCCAAGGCTTTCTTGAGCTGCTCTGCTTGATCTTGAAGACTACCAATAAAGATCATCTGGGCTGTAACTCTGTCATCCGATTTCAGAATCCTTGCAATGTCGTTAGGATGAATATTGTACTGAGCAATGTTTGCATCAGATAAAACAACTACAAAATAATCATCTGCCTCTTCAGCCACTATTTCCTTCATCGAATGTGAGGCTGCTCCTAATGTATTGTCACCACTCAGACAGTACTGTGAGTGTGCTTTCATCTTGCTAATAACTTCAAATTCATCCTTTTCAGTCTTGGGGTATTTGCCTGGAACAACGAATTCAATATTTGCCCCATCCCCACTGTGACCAACAATTTTGTACGCAAACTTGTGTTCAAATCCTCGAAAGGATTCCATGAGCATAAGAGCGACTTCTAAAGATCTTTCTAAACGGCGGTCATGGCTATTGAACCGATACATGCTTGCAGACAAGTCAAACACAAAGTTCATTCGTTTAGGCTTTTCTTGGAATAATCCAAGTTCAGGGTCATCCTCTCCTCTCTTCTTATAGATTGCTCTTTCGCCTGTAAGACCTTCGACACTAGAGTACAAACATTAATTAACTACTCTTCAGCATTTAACTTTTTTTGTTTACATTTTTCTGTCATCCAAGTCCCCAGATGATTGATTCTTTAACCATACTCGTTCATGCTGCTTAGCTTCAACTCCTTCTAGAATTACACGAAGCTCACGAACTTCTCGTCGGATGTTATCCATATATTGATTGAATTGCTACAAAGGAAAAAGTTAACAAAAGGGAGGAAAAAAGGGACTAGAGCACATACTTGAAAGTCGGCTTGTGTCATGTCAAGTTTAGCCAGTCTCTTCTCCATGGCTTGTTCATGCCTTTCACTACACACAAAAGGGTTAGTGATTATGTCTTTTAGTTGCTATTGGGGGCTGCATACCGTTGCGCTTCACTAATTTCTTGAGGTTCACTATCTGCAGTTCTCTATAAAATATATAAAAAGTTTAGCTACATTGTTAAAACAATGCCTCGGTCGTTCGTATATTTACCAGCTTGAGATTTTCCAAGTCCTCAAAACTGGCTTCTTGACGTCCATCTTCGTTCATGTTGACACCAGAACCAGAACCTCCGCCGCTAGAACCATCTCCACCAGAGCCTCCAGAACCGCCACTTCCACCACCTCCAGATCCACCTTCACCTTGACCACCGCCAGATCCCTTGCCTTTTCCATTTGATTCGCCATCTTCTCCCTGTTCAGCTTCTATTTTTTCAAAAAGCTCGTTTAATTTCACATTCTAAAACGAAAAAAGACAACCGTTATTGTATGCGCTTTTTTTTTTTTTTTTTTCATCATCATCTTACGTCGTCTTTTGTTTCATAAATAACAGATAATGCTTGTTGATCCACACCGACCATTTGTTTCCAAGTCTGGGCAGCTTTGTATATGTCATTAGAATTGACTTGCCAGATACGAACCGTACCAGCGTTATCCAACGTCGCAAGGTTTCCATTGGGCAATTCACACATGGTCGCTGCTTGTCTCTCTACTTGGAATTGACTATAGATCCCGCCTTCTGATGATCCAATGATGGACAATGGGAACTTGATGCGCCAAATTTGACCTGAGGCAGGGTTCAAAAGATCCAACGTACTTTCAGCACGACCATCAGCAGGAGGTTCAATAATGGCCAACTGCTGAGTATGAGCAAGATACAAGGTAGACCCCTTGATGTGTACATTTGTCCTGGCTTCAGTTAACTGTTGCTGTTTAAAATACGCTAAAACGCGCACAACGCCGTCACTTTTCAGGAACTGAGATGCAGAGCAACCTTCGAGTATAGAGGCATACTTGTTTGGATTCGCTGCCTGTGCCACTCTTGCACCGGAAGAAAATTCACGTTCATAGATATGGCTTAATGTATCAACTGCATGTCCATTTTGGCCAAGCGATTGAATTGGCTCTATCACATTAGGGATACCGCCCTTGTCTGGATAAATGGCGTAAAGATTGGTATCTCGGCTACCTTTGGCGATCCAGAATGATGGTTCAATGACGTGTAATTGCTCAATGCGAGAAGGTAGGACAACTGTATGCTGTTTCGATGTGTTAAAGTCGAGAATAGCAATCGTGGCGCGATCTTGCTGATAGAAAACCAGAATACCAGAAGCAGATAGATTGGTACACATGATGGACTTTACAGGGTCTAAACCGCGAATAACAGCAGAGGCCACGGTCTTTTTGTTAAAATCACAGCAGAGTAGTTCATTATTAGAAGGGTTATGTAGGGCCAGGTACTTGACAGTGCCATTTTGAGCATTTCGAATGACAGCAATGCGAAGTCTGGGTGGTGCTCGTTGAAGTGGGAAGTACTCGTAAAGATCTAAGCTGTCGATCTTCTTGTGATTAGGGTTAACACGGTGAAGTGTAACGGGATTTGTAGTGACAATAAACAGAGTGCCATCATCCATTGCAGCGATATCTAAAGCTTCTCCACGCGTAGGAATATCAAATGTATAAAGCATTTCAGAGAAAACAGTTGAACGTCCTTCTTTACGCTCAAGGTCCTTCCAATTCTTGTCAATGCTAATATCCCAGCCGCCTCGGATAGCTATAGGCTCTGTCTCGAATTTGACTGCTGTTTGCTTAGCAGCAGAGGGCGCGCGTGTCCACTGTTCGCATAACGTAGGCTTACCGATTGAAATCACATCACCCAAGCGCATGGAAAAGTCAGACTCAAGTCCGATAGGGATACCGTGCTTTTCAAAGACTTCAATGACCAACTCCTTGGAGGTTTGATCGTATTGGTCAAAGTCAAACACGTTCTGAAGAATTTTTGAGATGCCTTCTTGTGGATAGTTTTGAAGATGAAGAACAATGTTGACCAGTTCACGCGTGGAATATGGGTAAGAGATAAGACCGTCGTCAGTTAGCTTTCTCAAGTCAGTAAAGGCGCTTGACAGCTTCATTAGCAAATCTTCAGAGACATCGGGTCCATAATTCTTTAGTAAAAACATTTCAGAGTTCATATCGGGATTATCAACAGCATGACAGCTAAATACATCACCAATTTCACGGTAAAAGTCATTTCCTAAGAATGGATAACCTGGTCGGTTGGCAAGGACGAGCATGCGGAAATTAGGATGGATCATGATATAATTATCATCTTCCTGAATATCCGTTTCTTTGGAAATAATGCGTCGACCATCACCCAACACCATTTGGCCATCTTCCACTAAGCTCTTGAGAACAGCAGTAACGTAAGTAGGTGCCTTATCTGCTTCATCAACCACCAAGATGGTACCATCTCTAACAGCTTTTACAAGGGCAGAGTCTTCATAGGTTAAGACACCATTGGCAATAGCAGGCGTTGTAGTCAAGCTCTGAACCGTACTGTCACGGTGAAGTTGGATATATTCACGGGGGAGCTGTAGTAATTGCAAAAAGTAATCAGCCAGCTTATTCTTGCCAACACCTTGATTACCGATGAGCAAAAGATGATCGCCCAATTGATAATCTTTAAGCATCTCACGGAGAATCTCGGTGTGAGCAGGATTTTCGTGAAATACAACATTGGGAATCAGCATTGGATCACCACCTTTGAAGACAGGTTCAACGACATTGCCAATACGAATTTGCTCTGGTGTCTCCCTAGTGGGCAACACTTCAATCTTGAGTTCTTCAGTAGTTGTCTTTGGAGGATAGATGCCATTAGCTGTCAAGAGATTGTGAAGGGCTTCACGGGCAACGCTAGGCATAAACCGAGACAGTGCAGCTTTATTGATAGCGGTATACAAGCTTTCGTTTTCAAAATAAGATAATCGGCGGCAGATACGAATGAGTTGACGCGTAGATAAGGCACTAGAAAGCATGCGCACAGTGTCGTCCGTATCGCGACGAAGACGTCGTGCAAAGGTCAAGAGCTGCCTCAACTTGTCTTCATCTACACCAGGCGATAGGGCGCTCAGTACCTCTTGTTCTTCATTAGAAGGAAGAGAATCAACAACGATAGAGTGAAACATGGAGAGAATTTCAGAACTTAACCAAGATCCAGCCTTTGCATCGCCTTGTCCACTCGCTTTAGCCAGAGCAATGATGCGGAAAGATGGATGAATTGGGATTAATTTCTTTGCTTCTAATTCTTCCAGAGATAGCTTCTTTATCAATTTTTCGTATCTATGAGCATTAATAAGACGCGTGCCATCAGGTAATTGAGTCTCACGATCGCTGCAAAGTCGTTGTAAGGTATTTAGTGTACCATAAGAAAGAGCCTCAATACCGTCCAGGATTGCCAAGCGACCGTGAATGGCAGCTTCAACAAGAAGAGAGTTTTCCCAAATAGTGTCACCTCTTTCTGTAGTAGATCGACGCTGTAGAAGGTCTCGTGAAGACATATCACGGTAGAGTGGAATGTAATCAATTGTATAACCGAGTCGACGAGCAAATTGTCTAACAAGCGCTGATTTACCAACACCTTTCTGTGTACCTAGCAGGCAAATGTCTCTATTGCCAGCGTGGACAAGAACCATCGAAGACAGGATTTCACGATGATAAGGTGTTTCAATGTAGAATTCGGCATGACTGAAGGAAGAAGGGCCACAATGAATGGGCAGGGCGACGGCAGGATGGTTTGAGGAAGCAAAGGTAGCGAGGGCCTTGTGTACATGATGATAACCATCTACAGAAATTCTCGTCATTGTGGGCGCTGGCTCAACATTTACAACAGTGAAACCCGAGGGTGTCTGTCTTGCTTCCATGTGTGCTTCAACTATAGCAGATTTAATATTAAATCGTCTATAAGCAGATTCTATCACGCTTAGTTGCTCCAAATCGCACGTAGGCAACAGAGGATAAGGGTATAACAAATCTAAGAGAAATCTAGGATGGAGCTGAGGAATAAGAGATAATAAGCTAGCCAAGGTCTCTACTGTCATTGGAAATTCTGGCACTTCGACTTCACGAGCACTGTTCTTGTCGTTATTCTGTACTCCCAAGACTAAACTGACTGATACCAATCGTTCAATGAGCTCTCTGGGCACTTTACTATTATTGATGAGCCTAAGCATCTGATTGACCTGTGTACTGAATTCGGGAGCTCTAATATCTCTGCTCTGAAATCGAGATCTGAGTGGTGGATCAAGAGGATAGCCGACGTAAGGAGGAACAGGAAGCCCTTTTAAAAGAGATCAATACAATTTTCCCCAAGCGTTATTGATAGTTACCTAATGCAAATACCAAAAATCGAGGGCTAACCTTTTCAAATTTGGTATTTTTATTATCTACCAAATCTTTTGTTGTTAGGAAACGTCCATCATCTAATGCCATTTCTCTATTTTCTAGTAAATTGTTTAAAATAGGCAAGACGTTGCGCTCTGCTTTTTCAATGCCATCCAAGACTAAGATTCTACCATGAATTGCTGCCCTAACCGCTGCTTGATCTACATAAAATGATGTACTATTTTGAAGTTCTCTTCTTTGCTTTAAATCTGCATCTGTTACGTCTTTGGATAATGCCACATATTCAATTCTATAAGCAATCAATAATCAATCTAAGAACAACCTATTCTCATTTACTCTCTTTGTGTCATTTCTGCATATTTAATGACAAGATTGCGTCGTAATGGCCCTGGTGGGCCTAACAAAAAGATATCTTGTCCAAGCTAATAAAAAGATAGGGTCAATTCCACTATTCAGTTGTTACCATTGGCTTTGAATACCTTGTCTTTTTGCATGATCCATCTCAAATGCCTCAAGATATCCTAATAGATTGTTTTTGTCAGTTATAAAAAAAAAAAAATGTGCATAAATCCAAATAGAAAGCAGTACCTGAGCTCCCTCATAGAAAGGTCCTTGTAATTCAGGGACTAATTCAGGATTTGTTGGAGGGTAAACTTCCATTACAACATCACCAATGCGAACTGACTTAATACCAACTGTGTGATTTTTTTATTATTATTTATATAGTTGTCTAAGTCTAAAATATGTTACCCTCATGAATTAGATCTTCTTCTTCAGAATCAGACCAGCCAGCTCGTGAAGGATCTAACGTTGCTCCAAGTTGCTTTAGACGTCTTTTCGCTTGCTTATGCTTTGGAGGCATTTTAATATAAAATGAAAAAGAAGAAGAGTAATATAGCACTGAATAGTCCCCAGTTTTATCCTTTTTGCATATTATCAATTCTATATTGAAAAATACCGCTTACAAATAAATTTTCACATGGTTCTTCCAAAGAAAAAAAAATGGTAGAACACCGATCAAGAGCACTTGATTCCTTCAACAAAGCCTGTATCTTTTCTTGTCGACACATTCATTTACCTATGACAACCTTATGATTCCTTACTGAAATAAGAGCACTGAGATCAAAGCTATCTCTTATGACGTCTATTGATCTAAATAAAAACATTTTGCAGCTTCCATCCTTCTTTTGGACTCTGTTCTTGAGAATTATTAGGCTCTACCATTCTTCCGGTTAGTTGAAGAGTAATATATTATCATTCCTCTAAACATAAGCTATTTCTCCCGAGTTTAAAAGTACAATGTTGATATGATCCTTGTTCCTCCTTGCTCGTTTACTGTCATTCTGTTTGCCAGGCTCGTCCCTGTCTACTGTCGTTAGGTATTTAATTTCAGGTCTCATATCCACGGCGTTCTGCTTTATACTTTCATCTAATGTATGCAGAAATGGAGAGCATTGCGCTAAGCACAGAAAGACTATAAGCTCTTACAAATCGACCCTTCATAAATGATATTAATTATATTTCCCGGTTGATAATACATTAAAACAATGCTAAGTTAAAGTTAAGGTTTTACTATTACTTGATCCTATTGTATCTCTTACAGTGGCATTACATTCCCTCCCTCTTTCTGATCATTTAAATTAAAAGACATCTATGCAAATGACGTGTGCTCAATCGAAAGAATGACAATTCTAATAACATATTTATTAAGCATAAAGATGCCCTTTTATTTCTAATAGGGTGCATAAGGTGCAGGATGATACGTAGTAATTCGAAAGTCGTAGCTTCGATTCTCATCATCATCTTCATCCTCACTTTCACCATCTTCGTCCTCTTCTTCTAATTCTGTCACCTTTACATAATATGTTCCATCAGGTGCATCGGCTACCCAAGTGAACATGAAATTCTCTCCACTGGTAGCAATCTCTTTTCCTCGAAAATCATTCAAGACTTGTACCAATCTATTCAACGTCAAGATAGGTATATACTGCTTTTATTTTACAATTACCTGCCATCTCTAGAAGAATGAAGAGTAACGCGAATAGTAACATCGCTATCATGGGATACATCGGTTGCTACAAATTCGATAGGCGTACCAGCCCAATACCCTGAGTTTCGCGGTGGATAAGCAAAATATGATGTATCTGTGACAGCAATGGCTATCAGACAACAAAATAAGATCACGCTAAATAACTACAGAATAGTTAGCTTTTTTTTTAAAAAAAAAAAAAGAGTATACAAACATGAACTTACCTTCATGTTCAAATGAAATACAAAAAGAAAAGAAAATAAGGAGCTGCTCTTTTATATAAAGCCAAAGGTAGAAAACTTCATTTACCGTAAAGCACCTTTTTCTCCCTAGTTTCTTTTCTGTTACAGATTCTCCTTATAGGTGTGCAAAGCATAATCAAACTATATAAGAGTCAAGGAGAGTGAAGGGGGAGAAAGAGAGAGAAAAGAGAACAAGGAGATAAAAGTCGATAGTGATCGACAGTGCCTTCTATATGTCATTAAAGATATATTACAGATTTATTTTACAAAAGCGTCTACTTGTAACACTGTTCTACAGCAGACCAAGTAGGATGATGCATTATTTTGTGATGCTCGCTGGCAAATACATCATATACCGACGGTAGATTTTCTAGATAAATTTTGTGTACAGGCAAAAGACTTCCGTTGTCTGCGCCTGGGAAAGCAGGCTTGACCCAGGGCGGAGGTGGACCGACTGTCATGAGTTTTTCATCCAAAAATCCTTCATATTCATCAAACACGGTATAGTCAAAGGTTTTAAATTTCTCCTCAAGCAATTTCAAGTCTTGACTGTATCGTCGATCTTGCTGTAACTGTCCATAGCTCGCTCTTCTCTGGCACCGGTAGAGCCAACCAGCAACGCCATCTGGTGGTTGTAGGTCTGTATTTGTGACGACAGAATTAACTGTCTCTTCATCTTTATTTTCGGGTATATACAAAGGCAGACTCTGTTTAGTATCAATGTTGTACCAGTCAACAGGTTTGAAAAATGGATGAGACATGATCGACCTCCATCCAGAACTGACGCCATGTCCTAACCTTTTCTTTGCGTCTTTTTCCAAAAACTATATACATAAAACAGATTAGAATATATACATAAAGCCAGTGGAGCCATTCTTACGCTTTTAAGAGCTGATAGACAATCCAAAGAGACATTTGATGGAGGATATGGAATAGGACCATATACCACCTGTTTCTTTAGTTCTTCAATATTATTACAGTTTGACCATGGTCGCTAATATAGAAGGGTTATTTAAAGCAATCTAAAGGAAAGTGATGAATTTACCTTTCCATAAACACATTCGTAAAATGTAATACCAACACTCCACCAATCGACATCTTCATCGTAACCATTCCCTTTGAGCATTTCTGGAGCTATTGAATATAACAATAATGTAAGGGATGGACACAAACAAATAAACAACGCGGATTACCAAAATAAGCAGCCGTGCCAGACAAAGAAATCAAGGGTTTGCTTGAAGATATCTCGCAAGCAATATTAAAATCACTTAGATGAATGTGTCCTTCTTTATCCAGTAATATATTGTCTGGTTTGATATCCCTTTTTTTTCTAGTTAATGTAAGATTCACTTTAATGTTTATCTAGTTTACCTATGCACTATTCCTTGTGAATGCAAATACTTGACAGCACAAACCAGTTCTGATATCCAAAATCGAATTACTTGTTCATCGTGTTGTTTATGTGTAATATGAAATCTTAGATCTCCAGCTGTCCTTTAATGCAAAACAAAGAATGAATGATATAAACATCAATACTATGCTTTTGCTTACATCAGATCCATTGCCATATAGATTGAACTTGTGTCTTGAAACGCAAAGCGCATGTTACAAATCAGCGGATGATCCAGGCTTTCTAATATTTTTCTTTCTCGAATCACATTAAACACTGCGCCCATTTTTATGCATTTTTCTTTATTAATGACTTTTAATGCATACAGTCTCTTTCGTTGTGTATGCTGTACTTTATAGACTTTACAAAACCCCCCTTGTCCAATAGTCTTTATTATTTTGAACTGTGACATGTTGACTATTTACTGTCACTAAACGTACTACATATTATGTTTATAGAATTACCTTCTTGAGAATCATCGTTAGAGTTACTATAAATATTTCCCATTTCGAGCCGTCAAGTAGAAGAAATAAAGAAAGAGAGAGAGAAAAGAAAAAGAAATGAAAATAGGGAAAAGAAAACAAATAAACCGTATACATTTATATGTATACAAGACGCCTATCAACGGCCCTTATCACATGACCATATGTATATCTTTCTCCCTTATTGCTTTCTTTGGCAAGCACAGTGTTTCGCGTTTGCTAAAATCTAGTAAAGAAGAGCCAGTTGCCTGAATTGACAAGTTGGTACCATGGGCCGACATTGATGGAAGAGATCGATCGGTTTGAACCACCTACACGATTACTAGACAAACCACTGAGAATGCGAGTGACTGACTTTTTCAAGGGAGGCATTGGAAGTAGCGGAGGCGTATCTGTTGCAGGTCAAATTGAAGCTGGATCCGTGCAGATCGGAGAACAAGTCATGGTTGTACCAGGAAACGAAACTGGGTATATTAAATGTAAGTTTTGTTGGGGGAGAGGAAGAAAAGCTAAAGAATGTTTTCAAACATTGTAATACCTAGCATTACAAGTTGATGATGAGCCTACAACATGGGCTGTTGCAGGAGATTCAGTCATGATGACCTTGACTCATCTTGATATCCTAAATTTAAGGTAATGTACATGGATGCAGCAAAGGATAAACAAAGTACTGATAAATCTTAGCAACGGCTGCGTTCTCTGTACGCCATCAAATCCTGTCCCCATTACGAGCTCATTTGAGGCTCAAATTGTAGTGTTTGATGTGCGCGTTCCTCTAACACTTGGATACCAGGTTGTGCTTCATCTTGGTAGTTTGAATGAACCAGCTTCTCTTATTAAATTGGTGGAAGTATTGGATAAGTCAACAGGAGAAGTCGTCAAGAGGAACCCACGATGCCTGACAAAAGGAATGACGGCCAAGGTTCAAATCAAGCTGTCTCAACGAGCTATTCCGTTGGAAACATTCAAGGATAACAAACAATTGGGTCGTATCATGTTGCGCAAGGGCGGTGAAACTGTAGCAGCAGGCGTAGTTACGGAGGTAAACTATAGAATAGATTCATTTGCTAGAATGACTCATTACATGTTGTATAGATTTTATCCTTTGGATCATAGAGTATATAAAATAAACGTCATTATTATCACAAAGTGTACTACCATCAGCACCATTTAATGATGTAGTTTGGTGTAACGAGGTCAATGTGGTATGGAGCATTCTTTCTATGAGCCCCCCCCCCCTTAGTCGTATTACAGTGTTTCGCGTTTGAAAAATAAAAAAAATTGGTGTCACCAATAAAAAAGATCTTCAGTAAAACTTTCTTGTGCTGAATAGAATTTACTGTTAGGCAGTAAAATCTTCTTGAATCTATACATTCCCCATATTCAAAAAACACAAGAAAATGTTTTTATGACGAATCCAGCCTCGACAGTCTTTTGGTGTAACTTTATTGGATCCTTCTTCAAGAATCACATTCTTCCCAAGAGGTGTTTTACGTACTTCTCCCTTATTTTTTGAAATCGAGCATGTTTTCGACAATATACTCAGCGAATTGTCTACGCCGTTCAATTGATAGAGTGAAGAAAGGGAGCAGCTCATGAATATTATTGGATTCTATAAAGAGGCTGGAACTTCCCACATTTTAATACTCTTCAGTTAATTTTTAGTAAAACAACCTAAGTCGTTTCTTATTGGATTCACTTCGTTCCAATATCAAGTCTTTATATAACTGAATACTTTATATCTCTTCAGGATATGATACAATAATCACTTGCTGGTATATCTTTGTCTTTTTTTGTAAGATGGTTTTATTCAAGCTAAAAACTCATATATACAATAATGATATGCGGGAATGACGATAGAATGATGATAGAAATTAAAAATAAATAAAAAAAAAATCATAATAGCAATAGACATGCTCATTCCTAAGGATGGGTAAAGTACTTTCGAAGGCCAGGATAGTACTATCCATTTCCTACTTTTACAAACCCAAAGGAATCTTCTGTGGTAACCTCGTTATTATCAATAGCAGAGAGAGGAGGAGAATCGAGAATACTACCTTCAATTATAGTATCCGAACCGGCTTCCAACAGCTGAAGGTTGTAGTGTGGAAATATACTTTTCTTCTGTGCCTTTCTTGGAGGCGTATATCAAGTTTGGGATGATGGTTGTTGCATGGTACGAGGTGGAGATATCAGCCGTGAATCACTAAATTTGTTGCTAGTCGCGTTGTTACACTTATTTGCTTGGATAATCTTTGATTGGATGATATATGCAGAGTTGACAATACCATTTCTAAACTGGAAGAATGTTTTGAAGAATGTCAAGGACTTGTTCCATTTAGAAACATCCAGGCCCATTAAAGCATATCCTAACTTCAAATCTTTCGCTTGGCTCTTTGATATAGTATAGTTTGTTTGTTTGTTTTTTTTTCATTTTTCAGATTTAGGTGTTATCATTGTTTAAAAATGTATTTTTGAGGTGTACACTACGCGCACGAGGAAATCCACGAGAGAGTTAATGTTACAAGCACTACCTGTGATGTCGGCAACAAACCTTTTCAATGTGTAGCATCACGTTAAGCTTGATCAGAAACAAATATCTTTCCATGCTCCTTGATGTAGGATAAGGGTTTATCTTTTAAGGAGAAAGAAATAAAGTGTTATTTCTTTACTTATTTTATGTTGTCATTTGATCAACAAAGAGCCAAGGTCATTCTAGAGCAATTATGGTAGATACGTATTTTCTATCAAAGAATATCCCACTGGACAGCCTTAGGCTAGGCAGACGTTTTGGGTAGCATGCAGCTGTAAAATGATGTCACATATAGTGCCTGAAGAAGCGCCCGTAGCATTAGCCTTCTCGTGGATTTCCTAGTGCGCGTAGTGTTCACCGTTTGGGTCTGCTCTTTCGTTTTTTTTTCCAAAGAACAATTCCTAATTTACATTACGCTCCTCTTGAGCTGCATTTGATTAACCCCGTACGAAGCCTATTTTGACTTTTACTTCATTGTCAATTGTCGAGAAGGGACTAAGAATCATTTGAGCAGCTCTTGGGTTAGTTAGTTTGTACCTTGTTCTAATTTTCAAGTCTATTTATAGGCTTGTTAGTTATGGAGTGGTAGGTTCTCTGAGCAGATATCAACCTTTCGTTCTTTTTTCTTTATGCACGTTGATATTTCGGTAGTATCTTTATATAAATGATGTTTTTTACATTGTATATATTCAACTAACTTTTAGTGAGCATTTTTTGGTTAGTAACAAATATAATGGTTCAATGAACTTGTTATTTCTATCATTATGTCACCTTATATGGATGCTATACAAAATAAATTTCTTTGCTTCAACATCTGTTTCCTTCAACTAAAAAAAAAAGTTAAGCTACTCATTATTTCTGTATGAATTCGAGCTCTCTTCTATGCTATTTCTATGATATATGAGGCTTGGTTAAAATATTGACGTATTCAATCACTTATGAAATCAGACTTCATATAGACTTTCGTGAGAGATAGACATTAATTTGACATTGCAAAACGTAGAAGAAAATAATTGATATCTCCCGGTGGATGCACGTATTAATTTGTTGTGGAGGGAAGTATGGGCTTTGAAGGGTGCGGTGTACATAAGTCCAAAACAATTGTCGAAAACATGCTCGATTTCAAAAAATAAGGGAGAAGTACGTAAAACACCTCTTGGGAAGAATGTGATTCTTGAAGAAGGATCCAATAAAGTTACACCAAAAGACTGTCGAGGCTGGATTCGTCATAAAAACATTTTCTTGTGTTTTTTGAATATGGGGAATGTATAGATTCAAGAAGATTTTACTGCCTAACAGTAAATTCTATTCAGCACAAGAAAGTTTTACTGAAGATCTTTTTTATTGGTGACACCAATTTTTTTTATTTTTCAAACGCGAAACACTGTAATACGACTAAGGGGGGGGGGGGGGCTCATAGAAAGAATGCTCCATACCACATTGACCTCGTTACACCAAACTACATCATTAAATGGTGCTGATGGTAGTACACTTTGTGATAATAATGACGTTTATTTTATATACTCTATGATCCAAAGGATAAAATCTATACAACATGTAATGAGTCATTCTAGCAAATGAATCTATTCTATAGTTTACCTCCGTAACTACGCCTGCTGCTACAGTTTCACCGCCCTTGCGCAACATGATACGACCCAATTGTTTGTTATCCTTGAATGTTTCCAACGGAATAGCTCGTTGAGACAGCTTGATTTGAACCTTGGCCGTCATTCCTTTTGTCAGGCATCGTGGGTTCCTCTTGACGACTTCTCCTGTTGACTTATCCAATACTTCCACCAATTTAATAAGAGAAGCTGGTTCATTCAAACTACCAAGATGAAGCACAACCTGGTATCCAAGTGTTAGAGGAACGCGCACATCAAACACTACAATTTGAGCCTCAAATGAGCTCGTAATGGGGACAGGATTTGATGGCGTACAGAGAACGCAGCCGTTGCTAAGATTTATCAGTACTTTGTTTATCCTTTGCTGCATCCATGTACATTACCTTAAATTTAGGATATCAAGATGAGTCAAGGTCATCATGACTGAATCTCCTGCAACAGCCCATGTTGTAGGCTCATCATCAACTTGTAATGCTAGGTATTACAATGTTTGAAAACATTCTTTAGCTTTTCTTCCTCTCCCCCAACAAAACTTACATTTAATATACCCAGTTTCGTTTCCTGGTACAACCATGACTTGTTCTCCGATCTGCACGGATCCAGCTTCAATTTGACCTGCAACAGATACGCCTCCGCTACTTCCAATGCCTCCCTTGAAAAAGTCAGTCACTCGCATTCTCAGTGGTTTGTCTAGTAATCGTGTAGGTGGTTCAAACCGATCGATCTCTTCCATCAATGTCGGCCCATGGTACCAACTTGTCAATTCAGGCAACTGGCTCTTCTTTACTAGATTTTCTCCGGTTAACCCTGACACGGGTACATAGCTGATATTATTCTTTTTGAATCCGATCTGCAAAAGATATGCATTCAATTTGAACCGTATCTCTTCAAACCGCTCCTGACTCCAGTCTACCAAGTCTAGCTTATTCACTGCAACTATCAGCTGTTGAACGCCTAAACTTCTGGCCAAGACGGCGTGCTCCTTTGTCTGCCCTCCTGCTTCAAATCCTGATTCGAATCCCATGGCAGGAGCAACTAAGATGGCAGCATCGGCTTGAGCTGTACCAGAAATCATATTGGGAATGAAATCACGGTGCCCAGGAGCATCAAGTAAAGTGATCTGTCGATTGTTGGTTTCAAAGTAATTGGTGGCAATGTCCATCGTGATGCCACGGTCTCTTTCTTCATCAGTTTCATCCAGAACCCAAGCAAAAGCAAATGATCCTTTGCCGATCTTTTGTGATTCTCTTTCGAATTTTCGCATTGTCCTTTCGTTGACTTGTCCTAAATCATATAAAAAGTGTCCCATTAACGTTGATTTGCCAGAATCAACGTGGCCTAGAGTAAAGCATTAACTTTATGTGCATTCTGTTTCTGTATCTTTTTTTTATACCAATCACAATCAAGTTTAGCTTTGATTTTTCTTTTGACCTCTTTTCATATTCTTCAACAATATTGATTCGTTTTGAATTAGGAATCTTGGTCGCAGGTTCGATCTTGGGTGCTTCCTTTTTCTTTTCGTCCAAGCCCATGGCACTTATATCCTTTGTGAGTTCTTCATCTGATAAGAATTCAACATCCTCTGTTTTGGCGGGGATAGAAGCCTTAGATGAAGCGGCTGGTGTGGGTTTGGGAGTGGTTTGCTTCGCAGGAGTTTTTGCTGCTGGTGCTGGCTTTTTTTGTGTGTCTGTATGTCAGATAAAGGGTTAGCCGGTATGAAGCAAAGAGGAAATAGGGATGAGCGGTTATAAAAAACATTTAAAAATGAAAACCCCTTTTTAAGAAAAAGAGGATAAGAGAAAGAAGATAGATGAGTAGGTTTAACTTCTCTTGGTTGAGCCTGCGCCGCGTTGACTTTGAGCTGCAAGTACGATATCATCAGGGCTTGGTTTGTCGAATGTAAAAATAGGAATTGAACTTGATTTCTTTAGGTCGTCATAAAACATGGCCTGAAGTGAAGCTGTCAAAAAGTTGACTTCTTTAGCTGGGACAACCTTTGGCTGTGGTTCAAACAAGAATTGAGCCGCTGCAGAAGGCTTTGCACAAAGCGGGTTATCTTCTTCTTCTTCTTCTTCTTGTTCCTCTTCGGTGTTTTCACCTGACTTGTCACTATTGCTTTCTGAATCCTCTTGCTTGGTTTGTTCTTTGGGCGGTTCTGAAACGATCTTGTTTGGTTGTTTGACAAGACTTGATAACTTTAATAACCCTGCACCTGTTGCTGATGTCGGTTTGGCAATTGACGCGGATGAATTTCGATTGGCCAAATGAGTCAAGCTATTAGTTTTAGGCGTAGAGCGTTGTGCAAGTGAAGCAAGAGAAGGTGAGATGTTGGTAGCATTACTAGTACTTTTCTGAGCTAGGCTTTGTAGAGGTGATAGTGGTTTTGAAGTAGCTTGGGTTTGCATCTTTTGCTTTAACTGTGCTAAACTTCCACCTGATGAATTTGTATTTTGACGCGATAAGGCTGATAAAGAAGGCAAATTCTTTTTTTCGTTTGACATGATTGAATTTAAAAAATAAGAGGGAAGAAAAAAAGAAAAAGAAAAATGGGCAACACACACAAATAAAAGCTCATTCCCTATTTTTTTTTTTTTTTTTTGTTTACCTTTCTTGGCTTTCGCTTTTTTCTTTGCTTCTAGAGCCTTTGCTTTTGAAATTTCCTCTAATTTGATTTAGTACATGTATATATTAAAAGGCTATTAAATGTCATAAATACCCAAAGCCCAGTCCAGTGTATCTTCCTTATTAAAATAATAGTACCACAGAGTTTCTTTGATCTGACGATCGCTCAGCACGTCATTTTTACCAACGGCATCATGTATATAGTCTAATCCTTCATACAACAAATCAAGATCTTCGTTTGTAAGCTGAGACTCGTCGACTTGAAGAGAGTGAGTTGTAAGAATTATTGTATCATTATGCTTACATTCGTCTTGTACTTCTTCTTCTTCAAAAGAACTTTCATAATCATCCTCATCAAGAACGTCTATTTATTATTTGTTGTCAATAGGATGTTAAAGAAAGCATTCAAAGCGTACCATTGACGTCAAGGTTTCGAATTGCTCTATGTCTAGACATTTTTTAATTTTAAAAAAAGAAGGACTCTCTCTACTGCTGCAAAATTTCAAGTCCTCATTTACTGCGTTTCAGAGCTATCCAATGAAAATGAGTTAAACTAGCCGATGGCATTGTGTTTCTTTTTATTGATTTGCAACAGCTTTCAAATAAGCCTGGACGACTTCATTTTGTGAGAGCTCATCTTGCATTTTCAATAACCATGATCGAGCCTTGTTCAAGATGTCTTGCTCTTCAAGACGATATATATGTGCTTGCTCCAGCAAGAATGCTTTAGCAGAGTCATGCTCAGCATAGCCAAGTTTAGCAGGATCATTATCCACATTTAAACTGTAGCACTGTTCTACAGCCTCCCAGAACAACACAGCAGCCCTTGTCTGAATAACAGGGAAAAGATCTAATCGCTTCACTCTACTCAGTAGATCGTCTAAACCTTTCACTTCCCCATGACTGTCATTAAGCATCAAAATAGGCTGATCGTCTTTGCCTTGAGAAGAGAATAGGATGTCATCATCTTCTGATAGCGCAATCAGATAGACAGTTGCAACAGAATCAGGTAACCATCCTTCCGCAATGAAACAGTCGTCGCAATCACTGACCTTTTGAGGCATAAGAGATAAAAATGACTTTGCTCCTATTGTCTTTAACCACTCAATCTTGATCATATCGAAGGGATACGAAGGGTCTACGATGCGTGCTATAGGGATTGTCGCCCGAGAAAGTTCTGGGTTACCTGGAATAGAGAACCCATGGATAAATAACAGTTCTTGATTTGGCTTTGATCCATAAGACAAACAACACTCTTGGTCTATTTCGATGTCTTGTGTCGAGACTAATTGAAGGTTATTACTCTCTGTTAATATCCACCTAATATTAGAGTTATCGAGCGAGTGATTAGCAAGATCAAAGAAAGGCACAAGTGCTAAATTGGCTTCTACAGCAATTTCACTTTCACCAATACCAACAGCGCGTGACCAAAAAGCACAGTCTGCCCAGACGTACATATCCCATTCAATATCTGAAAGCCAGCCACTACCTTGGCTTTTGATTTCATCCAGCTCATGACGCAGGACTGATAACTTGGCTCTGACAGACGTCTCGAGACATGTTCCTTTTATGATGAAGTCATTAAAGAATAAATGCTTGTCTTTGAAATAATCCGTGTTTGGGAGAATACGCATGTAGGGAGTCCAAGAACTGGATGTTGCAAAGAATTGATAATAAATTAGGA
Organism: Rhizopus microsporus ATCC 52813; assembly: GCF_002708625.1. NCBI lineage: Eukaryota > Fungi > Mucoromycota > Mucoromycetes > Mucorales > Rhizopodaceae > Rhizopus > Rhizopus microsporus. Next base: position 104,341 of record NW_019671921.1, on the reverse strand, counting down.
ATAAGCATAACAATAATCGCTCTTGCTCCATAGCTATTGAATTCACTTCTTCTTCTGAGTGCAGTTCATAGTGGGTCATAAAGTATTTGTAGATAGGCGACAAAAATGGTTGTTCACCTGTCTTTAAGACCTTGGATGCAGTCAAGATAAGATTTTCTGGTATTTCAACTACACATGTGTTTTCTTTAATGTGGCTTGAAGCAAACAATCCATTTCCTGAGTATTGTGTCGTTTCTATAGTTACTCCATTCGTTTTGATTTCATTGTCATTTGCCCATTTCTTGAAAGACTCCATGACACAAAAAAAATTATTTTAAAAAGTAATTTAAAATGTGCAAAAAACCATGTTGATCGTTTGGGGGAAGGACCCTCTTTTTTTAAAAAAAAATATGCCTTGCTTTGCACGCTTTTAAGTCATTTTCAGGTCAAACAGTGAGGCAAATTGAATATAAACCATTATTTATGCCACCATATTCTCCTTTTTAAAACTTAAATATCGACAAAACTACGCGCTTATCTCTCTTCGTCAAAGCAAATGCTTCCTTTACTGGTTTTAATTTAGCAGTTTAAGCAATAAATTCTGAAAGTACAGTGGCGTATCTTATCAAAGTAATGTTCAAAGCAACGACGGCTGGCTGTAATCATGCCACTACCGTTACACCAGCAACTTCTACTCCCAATATGAAATTGTCTAAGGTAAACGCGAATCTGACCTATGCTTGTTATTATATATGCGAATTAGTTAGTTCAGCCTTGTTGATTTCTACGAGTATTTCAACTTTGAAACTCGGCAATCTGCTGAACATGCTTTGCAAGGAGCTGCTTTCGCGTTAAAAAAGTGTCAATGATTTATTGACACTATTAATCTTAAACGACTTCGAAGTAAGTATCGCATTTTTTCTTAACTGACTTAACGAGTTATTTAAAAGCCCTTGGGTACTTGAAAAACTCGGCTACAGTAGCCTTCTGGAACAAAGTAGAGGCTCGCTATTCGCAAGTTAAAAGAATTTATGAACAAGCCAGAGTACAAGCAGAAATTGAAAGTGCTATACTACAAGACATAAAAGGTAAAAATTAACTAAAATATTTGTATGGCTATATTCTCTAATCTTACATTTATAGGAAACGAACCTGAAATTGAAGAGAAAAATACAAACAAAAATATAAAAAAAAATTACTGTAAAGAAGTTGACTAAAAGTTTACTGTTCAAGCTTCACAGAGTCGACAAAGTTGATACCCCCCCCCGCCTACGACGTCCAAAAAAAGTCGGGAATTGAAACTTAAAAGACAACTTAGTGCTTTTCTGCATGTTTCTTTTTTTTTCTTCCTTACTTCAAATATGGGCAAGAAAGAAAATAATCGTTTAGAGACGTGGGGAAATGAGACAACGATGAATATGAATGCAATCATCTATCAAAATATTCTCTCTTCTCCTTATTTTCGCTCTCTTTAGTAAGTTGTTGGGCTTTTTATTTTCTCTCTCTTATTCTTTTAATCCTACTCGCAAGAAATTAACTTGTTTTTCATGTAAAACACATTAGTGAAAAGAAGACCTTTCATGAAATTGTAGATGAGATTTACAATGAAGGTAAATGACAACATGATGCTAATATTAAAGCTCTCTTTTTCTAATGCAAATAATAGTTACAGTACTAAGTAATTAACTAAAGAAGAAAAAAAGAAAAACATTTTCAAGGACAATCTACTCATCACACAATAGCTCCTTTTATTAAAGGAAATCAACCTTCGACAGCGTTTTGTTTATTATTTAAATTATGGACGATTCGCTTAACAATTCGACAGATTGAAAACTTGGTTGAACACGGTGACTCTCCGTTAGTATAAGTAGAGACAAAGTTTCGACTGGGTGACTCATTTCTTTATAGATATATTCGAGCCATTGGATTTCTCTATTTGCGTTATGTTTGTGCACCAGCTAAACTTTGGGACTGGTTTCAGTATTACTTGGAAGACGATGAAGAGATAGCTATTAGCAGTGGTTTACATCCTACCAAAGTGACAGTAGGAAACCTTATTCGGATGTTGATCACTGAACTCAAGTTTCAAGGTACTATGCTTCCTCGCATTCCAATTCCAATTGCTCGCGATTTAGAGAAGAAGTTGAAAGAATATGACGAAGCAAAGAAAAAGGAAAAGGGACCAGAGTAAGTAAGAACATGAGCTGTGAATAAGAGGGCTAAAGGTGAAATATAGTCAAAAAGACAATTATGAGAGTGATAAAAGTGATCACAGTGATAGAAGGTACAAAAGTCGATCCAGAAGTCATGACAGAAGACATAGGGATAGATCGCCTTATGACAGAAGATACAGAGATAGATCATCAAGTTATGATAGAAGACATAAGAGTCGATCAAAGAGCCCGAGAAGGTCAAGAAGAGATGAATTTGATGAGTATGAACGCTATCGAGAAAGATCAAGAGACAGAAGGTATGATGACAGGACAAGAAGACGTAGATACTCAAGGTCAAGAGAAAGATATTAAGAAATTCGTGTGTCAATAAAACAATCTGCAACACTTGAATGTACGACAGTTTCTTGTATTTTATGCAGCTGTCTCGTCCCCGCCATCTCGTGAGCAGTTATGCGGGGTCCTTATGCCTTTAATTATCTAATAAATTTCAGTAATGTTCAATCTCATTGACTATACTCTATCCCTTCTGTCACGTAAAGGGCCATAAAAGTGAAAGGTATTGAATAGAATTGTTACTTTATTCTTTATTTAATTTTTACAAAATACAACCACTGCATTGTAGTACGATGCCAGCTTTCATGTTTCTTCACACTGTATCTTCTCTAACATTGAAACTGTTTTTATGCTCATATAAAAAGGTGTAGGTAACAAAATTATCTGAAAGCTAAATCTATTCGTCCAAAAATAAATTCCAAACGTCTTTCTTGTAAATGGTGACAGAAAACGTTAGAGAAGGACTAATTTGGTAAAAGAGCGATACAGAGTGATAATGGCCTGCTTTTTATGGTATTTCCAACTGCGCAAATTCATTAGGTAACCAAGATATATGAAATATATTACGCGCAACTTATTAATATATTGTTTCAATTTAGCTCATACATAACCAAGTATGGAAGTAGGCCTCATCAAAAGTGAATCATCATGGCATACAGTAAAGTCATTCCTCCCTATTTATTTTATGCTTCTTTTTTTTTATGATTATGTATATATTTATGCTTATGTTTAAATGTAGTACAACTCTAATGTGCAAACAATTGTTCGACCAAGTCAACCGGTGAAGGTTCATCTAGTGTATTACTTTGTACTTTACAATATTTTGGCTGTATAGCATATACAATTAATAGGTATTATTGAGCTGAATTCTATATTATTTACCAGTGACATCACGGACTGAGACTTTCTTAGTTGTTTATATTGTTGTGGAATATCCAGACTTCGCTCATGAACAACAGTTGGGATATCTTTAAATATCTGCTTCCTTGACAAGGGCGGACTATATCAAGCAGATGTTAGCAAATAAACATTGTTGACTTCAATATACTTGCGTTTGGAATTGTGGATAACCATCGGATTTAGTATTCATCCGTAATGTAAGCTAAGATGGGGGTGAGTGAATGGTTAGTAATATATACATATATACATTGCAGGGTACCTTTATCGTAGAATTGAATTTACAATCTTGTAATAGGTATCGCTCAGTGATAACACCTGAACCAGCATATTCAGACAAGTTGATGCTCAACGTACCAATTTTGATACCGCCTTTTTGGTATATTTCCAACTTGAGTTCACAATCACTCAGCATTTGGTGTTTATCGATCACTAACTTTGACATCGTATTAATAGGATAATTCCATGTTACTTGGTGGTCCTTGATGTGAACACTATATGAACTTAGTATCTATGAGACTAGAACATGTGTGCACATATTAACCTTGGTGTTGATCCTCCTGTGTGTGTTGCGTGCTTTAATTTCCAACTGACATAATAGTATCCACTAACAAGTGGTATATTCACTAAATCTCTAATGATAATCGATACTTCAAAAGGTACTTTACGACTCTTTGATACAAAAAGATGACTAAAAGGAGACATGAAAAAGTGTAAAAAGAAAGAAAAAAAAGGAAAAAAGCGGGGAACGGGCAGTGTAAGATAAAGTTTAAGTAACTCAGCTTTTGATTGTTTATGATTACTTTAAATGGCTTCTTGTGTGTTCTTAAGCCTTGTTAATAAAGGAGGAGAAAAGGCAAATGCCCTTTGAAGAGTTTATAAGTCCTCATCATCTTTTGTTTGTCTTTGCCTGAATGTTTTTTTTTTTTTTTAAAAAAAAAAAAAAAAGTACGCCGTATATATGTGTATAGAGTATAAATTTCTGCCTTTCCTTTGGGTTCCTATTACAAATAAACTGATGTCATATACAAAACAATAGACGAATTTTTATCAAGCGGATGATTCGCCATAGGAACAAACAATTGCCATTTTCTGCTTAGAATATTAAGCAAAAAGGGGTGGGATAGAAGGATTGGGTAATGCAAGGTCCCATCTAAATAGTCGTTTTGAAAGGGCGTCTGCGCCTGGGCAAGGAAGGGGGCTCGATTTCTTTTTTGGACTAACCGTCATGTGAAGTGGCTGTGGTGCATCTTTAGCATAAATTAAAGACTTTTTGTTTTGCTACGATAACTAAAAGCTATTCAAGCATATGATTTGGGTAAAGACAAAGATAGATATTTAGAAAAAGAAAAGAAGTGACATAAGTTGTAATACACAGCAAAATAAAGTTGACACAAAATGACGTTAGCTTGTGTGATTGTGATTGCTTTATACGCCTTTTCTTGACTATGTGAACATTGCATATATGCTTCCTTTCTGCAATAGAGAGTTAGTATAAAAGCAGTAAAGAGCGTTGTCAGTGATGTATTAGCCTGTAGAGAAATTAACTTTATTACTGCCCCTTCTTACCGGACTGTTTTACTTATTCGGATAGACACTTTGATAAAGATCAATTACTTCTCTGCGCACTATACATATGTATATACCTTCATTCACATATCACTATCAGTGCGTGGATGGAGATAACATTATTATGTACTTTAATGGATTACCAAGCAATTGATCAATCTATTTTACTAGCAACACGGGAATGGGCTCAACCTGATCATAACTAGAAAAGGAAAGCTTATACCATTGATTATTGCTGTGCTCTAGTCTTTGTATGCAACACATACTTTGTTAGACCCTTTCAGGCGCGTAATGCGAGAAGCTTTACAAAATAAAGCAATGATGAAGAAGAAGAAGAGAACAATAAAGCATACATGATAAATTGGGAGGCAGAAATTACAATACTAATGATTACAATTAGGGTCATTTACTCAGGATACTTTAAATTTATTCAGTTACCTTCAATCCATCATTCATTCATCAAACCATGTAACCATGGTGCTTGAGAAAGAAAAGACTAAGTAAAAAAAGAGAAAAAAGGGATTATCGTTTATTGGCAGTGCCATTGAGCAGATGGTACACTTGTTATATCAACTTGCGAAAATAAAAGACCTTTTGATTATTAAACATGTATGATATATTTCACTTGTTTCTATCCGCGTCATTGGTATAAAACTAAAGGACCATGTCATTCAAAGAGCGTGATATTTCACCCCCAGAGGATGGTTGAAACAATAGAATGTCAGCAGCCAACCATTTCATTAACTCTCAAACTTTCGCATTAAATTACATAACGCCCTCTCTTTCTTTCTTTTTTTTCCTTTTTATAGCTATTCTTTTTTTTTTTCTTACATAACAACACACACATACACTTCTTGTCACCTTTCTACTCCTTAAGCCACTGTAGATAACAAATAAGTGTGGCTATATATTGTCAAATACTAATCTCGGTCCATGAGGCTGTTACTTGATTCACAATTTAAAATCTATGTTATTTGTTGGTAAATAAACTTGTCATATTATCTTGTTTTTATCTGTCTGAATTAACATAAAATATTGTAGCATTGTATCACTAGGTGGATTTATGGTAAGTTTGATATTATATATTGATATATATATATATACATCATTAACCCATTTCTCTCTCTGTGTGTGTTAGTATGGGTACCTATCAGACATACAGCATATTATTCGTACTGACTCTATCTTCTTTTGCTAGCTACGACAGCGGAATTCTTACATCCATTCTCGTTTATCCATCCTTTGATAAGAAATATGGCTTCTATGAAGATAGTCCAGCAGGACATGCTATTATATCAGTACCTTTAGCAGCATCCTTTATTGCTTCATTTGTAAGCGTAGTTGCTTTCACATTATATGCAAATTCATTATTCTTATTATCACGATTACAATAGATATCAGGATTTGTAGCAGACGCATTAGGTAGAAAACAATTCCTTTTTGTTGCTAGCATCATACACACCATTGGCTGCATTGTGCAAGTTGCAGGTCAAAATACGCCTTCCTTTTTCGCAGGTAGGATTCTGACAGGCTTAGGCGTTGGGTAATATATAAAAAGAGTTAAAAAGGTCATGTTTAACCTTTTCTTTATTTAGTATATTTGCTATGCTTGTGCCTCTATGTAATTCTTCACTTTTGAATACTATGCTGTAAATAACACTTTATAAAACAGATCAAAGCGAGATTGCCAAACCACAAAACAGAGGACGATTGATCACAATGTACCAAATTTTTGTTACGTTTGGATTCTGTGTTGCGTTTTGGACGGGGTATGGTACATACCACATTGAAGGAGAGAGATCATGGAGAATATCATTAGGTGTGCAGACCATTCCGGGAGGATTACTCCTCTTTGGTATCTATTTCATACCTGAGAGCCCAAGATGGCTGATCTACAAGGATCGAACTGAAGAAGCACTTAGGATATTGGCCTCACTTAGATCGCGCGGAAATGAGAACGATGTGGATGTGCGGATGGAATATACAAGTATTGTTCAGGACGTTTCTTTTGATAAAATGGCTTATAAGCATAGATTCTTGAGCCTGCTTACAAAAGGGAATGATAACAATCGCAAAAGAACGTTGCTCGGCATAGGCATCCACACATTCACTCAACTATCTGGAATTAATGCCATTTTGTAAGTGATATAAAAAAGGACATACGCTATATTAAAACTTGTTTTCAGATTCTATTTCCCCCATATAATCGAAAGTGCAGGAATATCTCAGATTTACGCTGCTTTATTAAGCAACGGTATCGGTGGACTTGTCAACTTTGTTGCGACGCTTTTTGTGATATTATTTGTAACTACGATTAACAGCTTTTCATAATATACATACTAACCATACACTAGATCGATCGTTGGGGTAGACGGCGAATATTGATCACAGGTGCTCTGGGAATGACTGTCTGTATGGTGGCCATTACAATTGTATCTGCCATGTTTGAGAAGGCACTGACTGAAAAACATATAGATAATAACATGAGCTTTAATACAAGCATCACCAATAAAGGAGGCTCCATAACTGTGACAGTGCTGCTGTGTATATTCATAGCTGTCTTTGCTCTAAGTTGGTATGTATCAATATGTACATTATGCTATCACACTAAATTCAAACGATTAGGGGACCTATTGGTTGGATATATCCTGCAGAAATCTATCCACAAATGTTACGAGCCAATGCTATGGGTGTTACGACATCATGTAGTTATTTATTTAGTTTATTCATCGCCCTGGTTTCGCCCATCATGTTTAAGAACATATCATGGCGAACTTACTTATTCTTTGCCTGTATGTGTTTGCTCATGGGCATTGTTGTTCATTTGTTCTATCCTGAAACTAGGGTAAGTAGGTCATATATTGAAGCAGAATTGATCCTCATAACTTCTCTTTATCAAGGGACGATCTTTGGAGGAGATCCAATTGATCTTTAGTGGAGCACTCATTGACCAAAGACCCGATGCTCATCACCCGTCTACTGCAGCAGAAGCATTAATTCAATTAGAACATATCAAACATCAACAACAACGTGAACGACTGGCAACACAGGCATTTGATTTACCCGTACAATGGACTATATCTGGACCACATGCAAGAAATGATGCCAGTAGTAGTACTAGTAGTTGTAAACTAGGATCAACAGAAGAAATAAGATCTGTTCAAGTTCATGATTCTATTGAACTATCCCACAATGTAAACAAGTCGCATTCAACTAGTGTCATGTAATACATAATCTCTGTAAATATATTTATACACACACTATTTATTTATAAACACACTTGTGCTGCACATAATTAAAAAAAGCTTTATTTATCTGCCAACCAGGTTATCACACACGGCATAAAAAGTGTAATTTTTAAATCAATATGACGGGTTTGCAGCATTTTCCCTTTTTTTTTTTATTCTTTGTAAACAATGCGTTTTGGTTTATTATTACTGCTTGGTGGTCTTGCTTCTGTTTCTGCTTTAAGAGAGCCTCCTACTCAACTCCAAGTGGGTAAGTTTCTTGTTTATTTGATTGATTGATTCATAAACTCAAAATGTCACATCATAGGAGTCAAAAAGAGAATTCCTGCTTCTGAATGCACACAGAAATCACACAATGGGTATAACAGAAACATTATGCTTCATTGCTTTAGAAACTGAACAAAAAATATATATACAATAGTGATGAGTTATCTATGCATTATACCGGTACTCTTTTTGACACTGGTAACAAGTTTGACAGCAGTTTGGATCGTAACGAGCCCTTTGTCTTTACTCTCGGGGCAGGTCAAGTCATCAAAGGCTGGGACCAAGGCTTAGTAGGGTACAGAAAAAAAAAACGATAATATATATAAAAAGACTTACACGCAAACATAGAATGTGTATTGGTGAAAAGCGTCGATTGGTCATCCCTCCTCATTTAGGTTATGGTGATCGCGGTGCAGGTGGTGCTATTCCTGGTGGAGCGACTCTCGTGTTTGACGTAGAATTACTCGATATTAAATCAGGTCACCGTCAAGAAAGATATGTTCAAGAGACCAAAGATAAGAAACCACCAATGTCGTAAGCGTGTCTTTTATAATGTATATACACAGATAACTTATACACACATGTATAGATTCACTTCACCTAGTGTCCTCGTCTCAACTGGAGTTGTGGTTGCATTATTTCTTATTGTGTTCAGATTGGCAAAGAAGCAAGATATTGCAGAAGCAAATGAAAAAGTAGCCACAGAGACCAAACAAGAGAAAGAAGAAGAAAAGAAGAAATAATAAAAACGTTTATTTAGTTAGCTTGTCTTTGATGTGTTCTGTTAGACTACGATCATCTTGAGTCGTGTTATCATTGCTTTGTTGTTTGGGTTTAGATTTTTCGTCATAATCACCAATCTTGAATGGACCATGAGTACCAGTTTGTGTATTCTTGGTGTCTGCGTCTTTTGAAAAAGGATTCTTTAATTCACCGATATCCATGATGCGTAAGAGAAAAATGAAAAAAAGGAAAAGAAAAAAAAAAAAAAAAAGGACACACATATACAAATGACATAAAAGATGAGCAAAACACACTAAACCGCTTACGTCGACTCTAGATCATTATGCAACAAATGAAATGATCCAATCAAAAATCGAATAATAGTTAAATAGAACATGACATGTATATTGATATTTAAAAGGGAGAAGGGGTTAAACGTAAATAAGGTTTGATGACCTTGACACCCTTGGGGAATAGTTTTTGAGCTTCTTCGGTAGAGACTGAAGGATGAACGATGACATCGTCACCCTTCTTCCAGTTACCAGGAGTGGTAATACGGTGCTTGTCACCCAACTGAAGAGAATCGACCACACGCAATATCTCATCAAAATTACGACCAGTAGAGGCAGGGTAAGTGAGTATCAATCGGATTGTCTTTTTAGGATCAATGATAAAGACGGAGCGAATAGTAAATGGAATACCCTTTGCATCCACATTGGTTGCATCCTATGAGCTATCTGTGAGCATAAAAAATCACACCTTGGGCCCCCTCTTTACACTTTATACCTGATGATCCAACATGTCATATAGCTCAGAGACCTTACGATCAGCATCAGCAATCAAGGGGAAATTGAGCTGAACATGGCTAATTTCATTAATATCAGCAATCCATTTTTCGTGTTCGTCAAGACCATTGGCAGAGAGGCCAATCACCTTCACGTTACGCTTATCCCATTCATCTTGAAGAGCAGCGACAAGGCCAAGTTCGGTAGTGCATACAGGCGCTATACATTAACGCGCGTCATAAATTGATTATGTATATAAATATAAATTGGAATACTTACTAAAATCAGCAGGATGAGAAAAGAGAATAGTCCATTTATCACCAATAAATTCGTGAAATTTGATATCACCTTTAGTTGTCTTTGCTTCAAAGTCTATTTGTATACATAGTGGTTAATATTGAGTATGAACCGCCCTGTCCTCTTTCTTTACCAGGAGCAGTGTCACCAAGTCTGAGAACCATGTTTTTTAAAAAGATAAAAAGAAAGAATAAATAAAAAAAAGGGCAAGGGAAGCAGTAAAAAATATGTATATAAAAAGTCACGATTTATATAATGCTTTGTTGCATGAATGATTAACCATTTCATTACACAATTGCGCCATTGCTGTGTGAGAGAAAAAGAGATATGTTTCAAGAATGATCATCTTAACTTTACAAGAGTCTATCGTTATTTATTGAAGCTACATTGTTACAAAAGTGTATATATGTGTGCGTAATGATTAGTAATAATGCGGCATATGTAATGTATATATATATGTTATATGTATATTTTGTGTGTGCTATATATAAAAGAATCAATAATTATGATAAGCATTAACACCATAAAAGACACCAAAGGCAATGAAAAGAAGTGCGCCAGCAAAAGTAACTATAAAGATCATAAGTAAACCTATATACCTCTTTCATCCTTTTTACTTGCCTGTTCTCACAGAGATTTTTGAAGCCAACATTCTACCACCAATCACTGCGACTACTGTACACATTCCATGTCCGATAACAACACCAGCGGTAACATAATACATGTTCTACAAATCATGATTATTATAAGCCCATAAAAATATATAAAGAACAACTTACATTAGCAGCAGCCAAGGCAATAGTAGAAATTTGAGATCGATCACCCCATTCACCTAAAAAGGTCAAGACAAAGGTTTGAACAAACACAGGTGAAAATACTAGTTGCATCAAATTCATCAATCCTTCTTTGGCATGCTCTGCTTTACTGCTAGGAACATGAGCTGCAGCTTCCAATCCGCCGACTTCAAGTTCTTCCAGCTTACTAGATCGTTCACGATCTTCAACTGTCTTGAGTTCTTCCTCTACTTCTGCCATCTCTTCATTTTCAGCTCCTTTTTCTAAATGATAGGCTTCATAAAACATACGGACGCCAAAACAAAGGAACAGAATAGAGGCACAGATATCAGTATACTGTTTAGGAATGAGATTAGGCACAACATGACCAAGGAAAGCTGAAAGAACGGACATGAGGACCAATGAGGAAAATGCAGCAGAAAAGACAACAAGGCGAGAGTGCTTCATGGCCATAATGGCAGCAATTAAAAAGGTCTTGTCACCAATTTCAGAAACAATAATCATGAGCAGAGATAGAAAAAAGGATTTTTCAATCTTGATTGTATTGTCATGATCTAATTCATTGACAGATGAATCCACAGATGCAATATTCGCATCTACCAACTATGCAACAATAATGTAAGAATAATAAAAAGCAAGCCTTCCTCCCTCTCTCTTTTTCATTTCAATTACTTGTTCAACTGGATCATCTAACTGACTACTGACAACAGCAAAGAGGGTAAACGATACAACTAATAACTTTAATAATCTATTCATAATATGAAAAAAGAAAAAGAAAAAAAGAAGGGGAAATGCCTGGAAAGAGCAGAAAAAAAAATAAAGATAAACGTTCAATCTCCGCATACCGACCATTTATTTTAAAATTCCGACGAATATTTTTCAAAAAAGAAATGTCTAATGTTTACTGTTATCCTTGACCTCTTGCTTTTCTGACTTTACTCTTTCTTCTTCTTCTTCATCTTCTTCTTCATCTTCTTCGTCTTCTTCATCATAGGATTCTTCTTCTTCAGACTCAGTTTCATCTTCATGTTCTTCTCCTTCTCCTTCGCTTTCATCGTCTCTTTGTCTCTTGGCTACAAAGCAGTTACGAGCAATATGTCCAACCTTTCCACATACATAGCAAGCCTTGCCGCTGTTACGCTTCTTTGGGTAATCAGGCTTTGATGATGACATTGTAATAGGACATTCGCGAGCAATGTGACCATACTTGTTGCAATTATAACAAAGAATGTCGCTTGCCTTACAATCCTTTGCAAAATGATTGATCCCACCACACTTGTGACAAATAACTTGTCTGTTTCTAGTGTTCATACGAGGCTTACGTGGAATAACATTATTGTTATTGCTGTTGTTGTTATTGTTGCTGCTGCTGCTGCTGCTGCGACGACGTTCTCTAGGCTGTGGAGGCTGAGTACAATGTTTAGCTACATGACCCTAATATATATAAACTAATTTAGTAACATTGTTCCCTCCATCATTGGTAAATCAAAAACAATAATCTTACATATTGTTGGCAATTGAAACACTGAGGCTTGTTTCTGTTCGTCTTGTTGACAGAACGGTCACTCGTGCACTGTGATTGAATATGACCCACTAGAATAAGCACATTGCGCGTTTGATTAAGCTCAACTTGGTCAAATTCTCGTTTAATCTTACCTCCTCCACAATTAAAGCACTGCTTAGGCTCAATAACCTTGGGATTGTTGCATTCTGCAGACAAATGTCCGGGTTGCTTACAGTTATAGCAAAGTCTTTCAGCTTCTGGACACACATTAGCAAAATGTCCAACTAGAGAAATAAAAAATTAAGAGTATGCACACACACGTAGATTTTTTCCAAACATACCGTTTCCGCACTTGTAGCAAGATCTCTTTATATACGCCATAACCAACTTCACACCAAATAGTCAATTAATACGAAGGAAAGAAGGAAAATAACAAGGAAAAAGTTATAAAAAAAAAATAACAGATCAAAGCCAATCAGAATTGAGATACATTATAGCCTATCAAATGAAATTTATCCTTGTTGCCAAGCGATTATCTTTTTCTCTTTTTATGCAACTTGTACTTAATACCAATAAGAGTATTTCATCATAAAGTCAATAGAACAAAGGAAAGGAAATGTAGAAATAAAGAGACATTTATTAATAGAAAATAATATATGTTCAAATATGAAAACATTCATGTGGTTTTTAGAACTTTAGAACAGCACATTATATTTGTGTTTATTCTCAACGAGGCTTTCAGATCATGTACAAGGCTTACATTTTTAAAGTAAAGTTAAAAAAATGTCTTTACAAGATAGTTAAAATGAGCATAATACTGTTTAGATTGAAGTTTCTTTATTCATTAAACGTCACCTCTCTAATCACCGGTAAAAAGTAATCGTTTTTGAGGTTAAAGGTCACTGTCAAAATGGGCTTTTGGCCAATTTTCAAGCATGAATGCATCAATTTTTTTGAAAAAAAAAAAAAAAAAAAAAAAAAAAAAAAAAAAGCTCCCTTCTGAAGATGTCGACTTTTTTAACAGCTGTCTGGATGTTTATATGGACAAGGCACAAGACTCTGAAAACACAACAGATTTTGTTAACGATAAAGTGAGGAAGGGCTTAGATGATTGTATGGAAAGTACAAAGCCCATAATTACTTTACCAATAATTGGTTACCAATGAAAGAGAAATGAGTAGCCCACCTTACAAAAAAGTTGACTCACTACAGCTGTCTTACGATGCAGAGATCAGAAAGCAGTCATCGTGCTCTAAAAGTTAGCATGACCAAGAGAATGGACCTGATATCCGCTTTTGAGCACATCAACGAACATTGGATCATTCTTGAATGTAAATTCAATATGTTTGAACAAAAAAGCACCAAAAGCAAGACACATTTATAGCTAGCAACAGAAAGCTCGATTTAAGAGAACATAAAAGCGCTCTAACTGGAGCAGATATCTATTTTTTCTCTTTCCAGAATATTGGATTATTTATATGGGTAAAATAAGAGGAGAATTAATAACATTGTTTGATAGCATTGTGTGACACTATGTGGGTTGAAGATACTATTAGGTGCAAGTTCATGAATCTTGTTTACAATGGAATTATTGCTATAAACAATATAAAAAGATTAAATAGTAAAAATGCGTAAAAAAGAAGTCTTCATTTTTCGAAAATTAAGCGAGTTATTGTTAAGTCAAAGAGTTTTCTTATTTTTTTTTGTAAGCTTGGACGTTTAAAGTGATCACCAGACCTTGTAAATAAGATCAAATGTAAGATGAATAAAGACAAAGATATCAGAAAGGTTTATCACAAAAGGTTACCTATTTATTAGAATAAAAAGATAAAAATATGAATTGAATTGTTTTGACTTGATTTCAAAAAGAGGGAGTACCTTTATGCTTTTGGCGTCTATCTTTTCAGCCTTTTTCAAAATAATAAAGTTTTCATAATACCGAGATTGTTAAATTAAGCGATCTTGAACAAAAGTCCGCACAATCGGGTGTAACCTTCGTGTTATTGTAATTTTTAGTTTTTTGGAAAAGCTCTTGTCTGTAGATAAAAGAATTTAAGTTAATGTCCTAACTATAGGATAAGTAGATGAACATGCTTAAACATTTTTGATATTAAAAGCTTGTTATTGCTAAACATTGTTTTGTGTAAAGATCAAGCAGAGACTCATTATCAAGTATATAGTTTTACAAAAGTAAATATAGAATTATAAAAATACGTGAGGTTATTATTAAGTAACGTAATTAGCAAAATAAGAAAAATAAGGCCTGTTCTTTTATAAGCAAAAGAGACTTACTTAAAAGAAAAAGGTATATGATATAGGTTAATACAAAGATAATATATTTTCCAGATAATGCTTTATCTATATATCATTATTACTTTTTTAAGTTTTCTAAACGAATTCACTTGAGTGGTTCCATTTCAAAGAGTTCATCGAGATGAATTCGACTTATCATAATGGGATGCATAATGCAGTTACTTTGAAAGAATCTCCACCATTCCTTCAATGCTAAAATAGTAATGTAACAGTTTGTGTAATATGACGATTTAAGATACGATATGCTTTTAGGTAGAATTAAAGAGTGCAGTGACTATCGGGTTGTGATAATATAAAAGTAGTAATAGACAATAAGATACAGTAAGATTGAATTAATCCTTTTTGTTGATAAAGAGTGGTTCTTATTTATACTATTCAAGTTTACTGTGGGATTATAGTTGACGTGGGTCTAACAGTTGTTCTGGGGTAAAGTAGCTTAATTAAGAGTTTCCTAGTTTTACGACTGTGACATCTGAATCAAGAAATGATGTTATGTACTAGTAAGTGTTGTTGTAAGGGTAATTTCCTTAGTTTCAATAAGCATGAATTGTGTTCGGATACGACACAGGTCTTATAATTAAAGATCAACAAACGCTAAAAGGTTTAGAGTAAAAGCAAGGAGAAAAGACAATGTAAGCAATTAACTTTTTTTTTTTTTTTTTTGAAAGAAAAGCGAGAGAAAATAAGTGAAAAGGCTAATTGACTCAGTTGTTGAATGATTGACTTTTCAAAAGTGAAAGATTTGAACCGAATTCGCTTCAGTAATCAAAGTTAAAGAAAAATCAACAGCAACGTTCCTTGAATAACTGACGTCGTGAAATAAGAATTCTTGCGTTATGCCGACATCATCACCTTCGAAAAAAAACAAAAAAAATGTTGCTCCGTAGAGCATCCGTCTCAGAAGTTTAGTGTCATCCTTGTGCAGGGGCCATGCTAATCTTCTCTGTATCGTTCCAATTTTAATAAGTGTCAGAGGTCCGAAGACTTGACAACCCCGCCAGCAAAATTATCCTCTATTTACTGACTAATTTATATGGTTTCCAGTAAGTTGTGGTGCAAAAAATTGATTAATTTTATTATTCTTAATTTGATTTGTTCTATTTATTGTCCTATCGGAAAGGAGAATAAAAATAATAAATTCATTCCTTTGAGCTGCGCCATTAATAAGCTGCTTTTTTTCCCTCTTTTATTTTTTTTTCTGTAAAAATTTAAAAGAGAGAAGCCAAAAGGAATAAACAAACCCTCTTTCATTAGCAATCTTTACTTTTTTTTGCTTTTTTTTTTTTTCATTCACATTTCAATACAAACACAATGGCTTCTGCTATTCCATTTCCTTTACGTGAACCCAACAACAAAGATGAAGGGAAACCTAAAGCATTTCAACCCAATCTCAATATAAACTTGATGTGTCCAGATTGCAAATTGACTCCACCACACATTGTTGAAGAGTTTGCTTCTGGCGATTTAGTATGTGGTGATTGTGGACTTGTGCTTGGTGACCGAATCATCGACACTCGATCGGAATGGAGAACATTTGCTAATGATGAAGGAGATGTATGTATTAAATAGCTTTTTTTAATATAGTCATTGTTTATATCTTCCATAGGATCCCTCTCGTGTAGGTGCTGCAGCAAATCCACTACTGGACGGTAACCAGCTAGATACGGTTATTTCCAGAAGAGACGGTGGAACAGGTGCGGCTAAGGACTTGAACAAGGTCCACGGAAGAGCTACAGCTGTTAAAGGTGAACGTAACCTTGTTCAAGCATATAAAGAGATTGGCGCCATGTGTGATTCAATCTCACTCTCAAAGATTGTGAGTGACACAGCGAAGCAATTATATAAACGTGTGGAAGACGAAAAACTATTACGAGGAAAATCAAGTGATGCTATCATTGCTGCTTGTATCTTTATTGCCTGTCGTCAAGAAAAAGTCGGCCGTACGTTCAGAGAAATCTGCGCCTTGACACGTGTACCTAAAAAAGAGATTGGACGCTGTTGTAAATCACTTCAATTGAAATTACAAACCAACACAACAATTATGAATTCAGAAGATCTCATGCTTCGTTTCTGCTCTAATTTGCAATTACCAAACTATGTTCAGAAAGCAGGTATTGACTTGGTGAGACGGGTAAAAGATCTTGGTACGCTCGCAGGTAAATCACCTATCTCAGTGGCAGCTGCCTGTATCTATCTTGTTTCCTACCTTTATCGTCAACCTAAATCAACAAGGGAAATTGCTCATGTGGCTGGTGTATCTGAAGTGACGATCAAGACGGCTTATAAAACACTTTATGCAGAAAAAGAAAGTTTGTTAGATATAAATGCCTTGAAACAAAGACCTGGTGGCGAAGAACTAAGTCTTGAAGATTTAGCTTTGCCTTAATATCAATAAAATGTGTGAATGAAAAAAAAAAAAGGATATACTTGGTGTTTTTTTATTAAAGTCTAAATCGTTTCTTATAAGTTAAATACGTCGGTGATACTTCTGATAAATACTTTTGTAAAGGTGAGATGAGGCTTAGGCTTTTTTTAAAAGGTGTTTTTGATATTGGTTTACTTGATTCTTTAAAAGACATACAAGTGCATAACACAGCACCAGTAGGAGAAGGAGTGATTGAATGTTTGGGAGAC
Source organism: Rhizopus microsporus ATCC 52813 (assembly GCF_002708625.1). Lineage (NCBI taxonomy): Eukaryota > Fungi > Mucoromycota > Mucoromycetes > Mucorales > Rhizopodaceae > Rhizopus > Rhizopus microsporus. Next base: position 86,824 of record NW_019671921.1, on the reverse strand, counting down.
GTAGGTGATGTAGAACAGGCGGTATCAATTGTACTAACAGTAGTACTCGTACTAGGTGACATGGATTGGTAAAGAGGTTGGGTGATGATAGGCACAAGCGTTTTGTTTCTTCGTTCGAGTAAGGATATTTTCTTTGGTTGATCTTGAGGCGTTAAATTAGTGCATCGAAGCGATAGGGTAGGTACTCGATAGACATCGGGGGATATACTCTTTTCATCAATGCGAATAGGTGATACGGGTGTCATCTTGCATTCAATTGCTTTCATCCATTTCATCATATCGTGCCTTGAATTGCAAGCCATGATCCATGGTTTATCCTGATCAACCGTTTCAAGTTTGAATGTGAATGGACGCTGTGGATAAAGTGTGATTTGGAGTATTTCATGTAGATCTAGAATATGTGATGGTGTTGCTGTAAACTATAGATTAATATGTTAATATCATCAAATCCTATAAGCATATAAACATTTACTTCGTCTTTATAACACCGTAGTTCTGAGTCAAGTAATATAAAATAGCGAGGCACCCATCTTGATCTTTTAAAGGGCAATGAATTCAATTTGCATAGCCAGCCAGCAATAGGGTAGTTCATATTAAGATATAAATAAGAAAAAAAGAGAGAGAAAAGAAAGAGATATTTATACTTTTATTTTTGGTTCATTGACTTTTTCTTTTTATTTTTAGTCGCAGGGGGCTCATTTTAGCTGTCTATTGAACCCATTATTGTTCATTTGTAAATTATTACATGTTGCACAGGTCGGTTGATCCCTTGACCGAGAATCGAAGGTTCATTTCCACAAAGTTGGGCGTAACTTTTTGGTATGACTCTCGTGCTCTTTTCCGGTAATTACTGGCTTATGAAGGTACCCAATGGCGTCAACTTTTTGCATTGAATCTGACTGTGGGGTATTTCTTTATTTTAACCCCTTCTTCGGATGGTGTTACACTATCGATGAACTATATTTCTATCCTCGATCGTAAGGATAGATCAATTTCTAGAAAGCACCCTTTTTATACACAATTAAAAATAACAAACACTCTTTTATAGAAACTCTAATGGTTTTCTTATTATAATAAAAAAAAGGAGGAATGTATGTTACAATACCTCATAATGGTTTCATGCAACTTTGTTACGCCATCTTATTTCTTCTTTATGGGAGACAAATTTTCATAGTAATTTCCAAGTCACGGCCAAAGACGTGTTTATTCAAGGGCATCATTCTCCTTTTACTGGTTGCTTTTAATCATGTGCAAAATACAATGCGCATAAGTCTGTTCTTCCTCCTTTCTATTATTAAATAAATATTTGCTTAGTGATGTTGATTACCGTCACCTTATTCAACCGCATATGATTTTAGAACAATTAATGCCAATAACAAAGGTGTAAATCGCGTCGTTTTCTTTATTTCATTGAAGCTTTTTTTTTTTTTTCATTGTACTCCATAACTGTACAGGTAACACGAACGATATCAATCTACTTTTTATTTTCTTTCTTTCCTTGCATTCACCAAGTATGAGATCTCGACTAGAGTTTGCCTTGATAGGCAAACTCAACCTTGCTTTAATATCTATCGTCATCAAGTACGTGTTTACGCGTGTAAAGGTTAGTTATCTACTAACAAAATCTAGCAAAATCGTTGTGTGATCACCATTAGTGTAACTTTATCTCTGGGATACTTTAGAAAAAGTTCATTATTTCCTAAAAAAGCACGGAGTTTACTCGTCGATCTACATTAAAAAGGAAGAACCCTGTCCGGACAGGTGCATGTGTATCAAACAGGCAGGTAAATTCCTACGCGTGCCCCCTGTGGCGCTATGATATAATGAACCTATCATGTTCAACTTGAAACGAGAACCAAGCTCACACACTCAATGAACAATGTGTAAAGTAATATCAATTTGCTCTTGAATAGGGCTTGCTTTCAATGACCGGCTTTTATAAAGAATATGGCGTCCAGGGACATGTTATCATTCCAAACTGGTTTAGTTTGAATGGGAAAAAATAAAAAGGAAAGGGCAAACGTGATCGTAACCAATGTCATATCTGTTATTTTAATCCTAAGCTATTCATATATGTAACAATAACTCTTGTGTATAATCTTACAGGTCATTTTGTTTATCTGTCATGTAAAGGATATTTATTCTAGAAGCTTTTGTAAATAGGGAGTCGCACTCTTCCAAGAACAAATGTGTGATAGGTTCATTAATATTAATATTAATTTTAATATTGTTAAATATCGGCAACTGCTCCATAATGACATCTTGATAAGAGTGCATCTCATTACTGTATGGGTCATCCACACGCTGTATTCAGAAAGTGAATAACTTGGATACATGCTCTTGAGTGAGTAAGGAATAGGTACACATTATTTATGCTGTCTATTAAATAGCGGTGCTTGTACTGATCTGAAGTTCTTTTCGTGATCTGAGTTGCGTTATTCCCTTTTACTGTGAGAAAGGCTAACTTTATGGAAGCGTATCATTTTGTCTGTAAAGAAACAGATCACTGTATATCCAGTTGGCAGGCGGATGTACTCAATATACTTATGCCATATGACAGACAGTGAATGCCTATTTTTGAACGCGGTTTTTGAAGCATTCATTGCTTAATGTTTTGGAAAGATTACAAGGCTTTTCAAAAGACTTGGATAAACCGACGGGCTTGTGTTAACAACATTAATGAATTAATGCAAAGTGTACTGATAATCCAATTGCTGATAAAGGTTGCTTTAGTGAGATGAAGTTTTCTGTTAATAACCAGTAAAACGTGACTTCGCATTTTTTTTTTTATATTTATTTCACCTGTTTCTTTCTCGTCTGTTTGTTCACCAACGATTACTATATAAAAAGGATACCATGGACTCATTCAACCAATGCAGTAAGATATATAAAAGACGAGCCAGTGACCCCTTTTAGCGTTATTAATAATTCTTACTAGTTGTAAATAAAAACATACATTCACTCAAACGTAAAATAGAGGATGATACAATAGAAGAGGTACGCTTATTCATCTTTAGTCATATTTAATTGTTAAAAAGAGAGTACTCCTAGTCTCATTCTTCAAAACGATTTCATTTTCATAAAAGTACAAACGCATTATCATCCAATATATCCAATACAACGTCATCAACAGCATTTCAATTATCCCTTTCGACAACTACAAATAGAGTAAATGACAGAGGAGCAGAAAAAGATCATGAAGAAGAAGAAGATATGATGATGATGGAGTACGATTCATTTACGGATGAGGATGAATCATTAGAAGTACCTGCTGCTCCTCCATTGAGAAACTATATTTCTATTGTTGATGATGATGCAGGATATTTAGGCACATTAGAGCGTGGTTGGAGTGATCTATTCATGGATGAAGTTCATTGGAATGAAATATAAAGATTATGCTTTTTTATTTCAAAGGGAAATAGGGAACGTGAATGTGTAAATTGAATCATTATGTTGCTTTTCTTTCTTTGTCAGCATCCAATAACAATAAAGTAATAAAACATTATGAATTAATGCCCCCCTTATGAGCTCATAAGCACTTATCTTTTTACTCATCTTGATCAGACCACAATCACTGTTTGTATCCAGAGATGACTCTTTCAGGATGATAATCTGCATCCTTGGTGAATTTAGTGCTAGGGGAAAGCGCCAGTTTTGATTAGTAAGTCGTACTTGGTATGATTGTGCCTCCAAGGATATATACTTTAGCATGACGGAGGGTTTTGTTGACTATGCCAGCTTCTGCTGATCGTCATACATGGTTGGTTAGACTGTATTAATTTTTGTAAAAGAGTACTTGCATGAAAAGCCTGGCTTTTTCAGAAAGCTAAGGGATTTGCTTGGAACATTGTGATTCAACAGCTCATTTCATTGTCAAGAAGGACCCTTCCCACCTTAGTTACAATGAAATGTATTATATATGCAAAAGTTTCTCTCTTAATCCACCCACAAGATGTTCAAAGGGGTAGTACCTTTTCGTATCTTGCTTTCAGTTTCCTGACAGTAGCTGGCAATCATCAAGAATGAAGCACAGAGCAAGTGCATTGATTATTCAGTTGGTTTACTAATGTTCGATTCATCAACATGATAGTGTACGCCTTGTTTAGGTCAACAGTTTAATCCAATAATCTTAAGAACCTTTGAAGAGTATTCTGGAATGTTATCAACTCTCTGAGAATGGAAAGATAAAAAAGAATTTTCATAGTTGTAATGCAAATTCACTTGAGCTAATGACAACGAAGAAGCTCCTTTCTTCCAGACTGTTTGTCTCTGTTGCTACAACCAGGTTTCTTTCTGATGGAACTACATCTTGTGCCATTGGTATGCTGTCAGCACAGTTGGGGGGCTTGAGTTTGTTTTAGGTTTAAACGAATGGCATCTTTCATCTCATTCCATAAAAGAAGGGCATTATTTTTTTCTCAATCAAAAGCCAAAACTCATACCGGAAAGCTATGCCACATAGGCATTGTCATTCACTGGTTGTTATCATGCTCTTTTTT
>NW_019671921.1:66517-82225 GCF_002708625.1 Rhizopus microsporus ATCC 52813 | reverse complement strand
CACATAAAGTGAGTTTACTGAAAAGGTGTAAATTGTTAGTATTATCCTTTCATTAAACTGTCGCTTCTGAAAACGAGATAACAGTTTCATGGCTACCTGAAAATCCAGCTGGCCAAGCCTGTTCAGCAAAAAGAAAAAGAAAAAGTACATACTGTTATCCACTTACATTTCAGTACAGATAGCCTATACTTGATCATGATTCACACAGGTTGCAGAGCGTGTTTGTTCTTCACTAGGAGGGCTCATAGTGCCTCTTTTGTGAATAAACTTTTGTGTCTACTCCCTTGAGTTGCTAACAAAAGCGCCAGACTGCAAACTTATCTGTGATAAAGCATAGAAATGTCGATTGCTTTAAGCATTAGGAAAGTAAAAAAAAAAAAGAGAAATGAGACGTATTTATTTACTTTCAAAAGGAGGCTTTTTTCCTATTGGCTGCTAAATGCTCAAAATAAAAAATAGCATGTGACAAAAAAAAGGACATGAAATACAATATTTTATTTGGTCTATCATACATCATTTTCTATTGATATGCTCTGTTTCCAGCAGAACGCTTAACGTATCTTAGCAATGCTACCATGGCAGCCGGTGTAATACCTTCAATACGTTTTGCAGCTCCCTTAAAATAATCAGTGCTTTTTCCAATTAGTTTAATCATTTGTATATTTACCAGTGTCTCAGGACGAACCATAGATAGTTTCTGGCGGGCTTCAAATGAAAGTTCATGTATTCTATTTTGATAAAATAAGTAATCTTGTCGTTGTTTTCTCTACATTATATTTATTACTTGTTGTAATCCAAGTTGATATCTAATTTGAGATTCTCATCTCGTTTCAAAGATTCGATCTCATGTTGCTGTTTTCTTAAATATGGCTTATATCGTCCTACAGCAAGCATACACATGTTAATCAATATATACGGATGACCTATCTAGTAATCCACCTTCAATCAAAACGCGTTCTTTTAATCTAGGTTCCAAATGTGCTAATTCAGGTAAAGCTTCACAGAAATGATCCACAGTGATATTTGGCCACATGAGTACATCGATTCCACTACAATAGTCATTTAGACACGATAAAATAGGTTATATATTGACATTTACCTTTTGTGTATTCCATTACTATTTTCAAAGCTTACGTCTGGACCACTGACAATACCATACTCTGCCCACCTGACAGGAGACATTTTAAGATTTTCAAGAGAATAAATCGCGTTTTCTAATGCTTTTGAGCTGCTCTGGTGTTGCTCCCATCTCTCTTTTCCAACAGCGCCTGCTTCATACCCTTTCTTTGTGAGTCTAGTATCGGCATTATCTGCTCGTAATAGTAATCGGTATTCAGATCTCGCTGTGAATACTCTATAGGGCTCCTCCACGCCCTTTGTGATCAAATCGTCAATCAATACGCCGATATAAGCATCTGCTCTGCTCAACACAAACGGTTTCTTGTTTTGTGCATGTAAGCCAGCATTGATGCCTGCCATGATTCCTTGTGCTGCTGCTTCCTCATATCCTGTTGTTCCATTAATTTGTCCAGCCAAGAATAAACCACTAATGCGCTTCGTCTCCAATGTTGACCTTAATTCTCTAGGATCAATATGATCATACTCGACACCATAGGCTTATCAGAAGAGGTTAGAAAAAACATGGTAATATTGATATGTGAATCATGTTATCAAACCTGGTTTGAGCATCACTACTTGTTCTAAGCCTCGAATCATTCTCAAGAAATTCAATTGAATATCTTCAGGCATCGTGTTGGATATTCCATTTGGATAGACCACATGGGTATCAAGTCCTTCTGGCTCCAGCCAAATGTTGTGTGATTCTTTTGCTGTGAATCGTTGGATTTTGGATTCAAGGGATGGACAATAACGTGGTCCCTTTACGGTCTCTCTGATATGAATGCTTTGATCAAAGTGATCAGAAATATATTTGTGAACTCGAGGATTTGTACTCGTTTGATGGCAGAGTATTTGTTGATCCTATTTTAAAGAAGTTTTAGCTATATTCGAACGGACACTGCTACTGAACTTACTGCATAGGGTACTGTCTTATGAAGATAAGAGAATGGAGATGGAGGGTTATCCCCCACTTGCTCTAGCAATCCGCTGTAATTAATTGTTCTTCCATCAAGTCTCGCGGGTGTGCCTGAATTGAGAGAAAAAGTTAGTAGCTTTCTTGTTAAACCCTTTTCCATACCTGTCTTTAGTCGACCCAGTTTAAATCCTGCAGATTTTAGTGATTTTGAAAGTGCTACAGATGGGTTTTCTCCAATTCTACCCGCTGGCCATGCTTTTAAACCTATATGCCTCAACCGTTATTCTTCTCCTTCCAACTTCATCTGCAATAAATCTCACCTAAATGAATTTCTCCTCCCAAGAAGGTTCCGGTTGTTATAACCACATTAGGTGCTTTGATCACTTGTCCATTCTCTAAATATAAAGCAGATAAGCACATTGGTTTAAGAAAAACATGTATAATGACTTGCCCAATCGAACGCCTTTTACCAGCTGGGAAGCGCCCTTCTGGACCATGTGTACATATTCTTCTTCTGTCATGCCGTCGTTTAGTATAAGATCAGCTACACTTCCAGCTTTGATTGTCAAGTTGGGGTAATTTTTTAAATATTCATGCATATGCTTCTTGTACAGTTTACGGTCTATCTGGGCTCGAGGACCCTTGAAAGCAAAGTTAGCAGGACATAATATTGTGATTATAGATATATACATAAACAGCAGGTCCCCTTGATTTGTTAAGTACTTTAAATTGGATACCAGCCAGATCTAATAGAGAAATAGTTTAGACATGTACCATTCAATGGTGAATCTAACAATACCTGAGATACGTCCACATACACCATCAAGTGCATCAATCTCTCTAACCAAAACACCTTTTCCTACACCACCAAACGAAGGATTGCATGACATCTCACCTTTTTTTGAAGCAGGTTAATTAAACCAAAATCACATACTTTTTTTTTCTAATGCTTTACCAATCGTATCAATATTTTGTGTCAACAACAATGTCTTTGCCCCTGTTCGAGCAGCGGCTGTACATGCTTCAGTACCAGCATGACCACCTCCAATAACAATAACGTCATAGTCTCTAACTGTCGAGGTTACAGTAGCCTGTCGAATAACACAAGAGCTGTGTAGTGATCGTGCATTCTTTATGGTATGTATTTTGACAGATCTTAATCGACTGTACATTTTATAGATAAAAAAAAAATCGAGATTATTAAAAAGGAAATTTTATTATTAAATCAGTCCAGCTCTTCGATTTCGTTCATATTCTGCTTGATCCATTAAAAGTATAGGCGCAGGTAATGTCGAGTAGGAAGGAGGGGATTGTGTTGGAATAACTTGCGTCTGTGAAGGTATGGGTATTGCTGCATAATTGCTATTTCGTTGTACGTGATGAATCAGCGGTGTGTTATCGTCGTGTTCATCATCACCAGTATTATATCGACTGGATGATGGAGTGATAAATCCTGTGGGTATACTTCTAGCAGCCAAACTGCTTGTTTCTCCTCCTCTCTCTAATAAAAAGGAACCAGCCTCAAAACCATAGGCGGGAGGAGGTGCCAAAGTGCCTTGTACGGGTGCTAACCCCCACTTTTTGACATTGGCTTCCACAAACACAAAACCTACATATATAAATGTTGTTAATATTTAATACAATCTATTTAAACCTCTTGTTGTTCTTTACCCATTTGACCAAGATTAACATGGATTTGACATGGTCCATTAGCTCCGATCGTAGGAAATAAGTTGTAACGTAGGCCGAAGCATGCTTCATCTAGCTTTCTACCGTTCTTTGTAAAAAAGATAGTGCCTGTTCGAGGGCGATATCCAACACCGATGACGTCTCCTTCTTCGTATCTAGAGTTGTAGGGTCTACCAAAAAACGGGTTGTTGAAATGTTTGTTTCCTGTATCACTAAAGTAACCAATAGAGTGCTTATTCCAACCTACATGATCTCAGTTTTGGATATATGGTCTAAATACACGCAACTTACCAGGTAGTCTCCATGATGGATATGGTTTAGTAGCTACGCCCACAGAGACAGTTGTTGTTAGTGGCTTTTCAAACATCTTGGCTTCCCAGTAATAAACTTCCTGATTTCTTGGTAAGGGCAGGTTGGTCTGCACGCAGCTCTCACCAGAAAAGAATTGAATCTCTGTTCTTCCTGAAACAAAGCTTTGCGTTTCCATATCACACACAAATTCAAATGCTGAGATACCCTTTTCTTGTATACTGACATACTGAGACATGGTTATATCGGTGGGTACACTTTCCGGTGGGTGTCTTTGCTGAAAGGCTAGCTTATTGTTTTAGTATGTATGTATATTCCGAACATACACCACATGTGCACACCCTCTTACCTTTAGCTTGTTCATAGCTTATTCTTGCGTCCTCCGATAAAGTTGCTAGTAATGCGGGACATTCTACAAATTCGTCTTCAAAAAATGAATCTTGACCATAAAAGAACCTTTCTCCACTTGCTTTTGTAAAGCATAAAAGAATAAAAATGACAAGCAAAAATACAAAAACACCCACTAATAATATCCAAGTGTAATTGGCATCTATTTCCAACATGATTGAATAGAAAAAAAAGATTGTTTGTTTAATAGAGTGTAATCGAGACTCTTTTATTATTTTTATTTTCAGAATTGGTTGTACAACGAATCTGCATTTTTCACTGCTTCTTCTGGTTTATCCTTGTAATAGACAAAATGACCTTGTAGACTAGCTGTGCTCACATTCTTTCCTTTGATCTTTTCTACAAATTCATTTGCAAGTGCTTCGTTATCATAGAATCGTTTAAACATGTTGCGTATTTGGTATTCTGATGCATTTCCAAAGAACTCCTTTAGATCAACTCTACCTGGTCTGATAAGTGCTGGATCTAGTTTCTCAACATGATTTGTTGTTAAAAAGATGATACGTTCTTCAGCTGAAGCAACACCGTCTAGAGCATTAAGTAGACCACTAAAGGTGATCATCGATTGGTATCCTTGGTTATCTGTCTGTGATCGTTTGGTGAATGCTGCGTCTATATCTTCTAATAACATAATACTTCGTTCAGGCACATTGCTTAATAAATGGTTCAGTCGGTCATCTGTCAACCCTCTTTCAGATAAATTGAGTATACAAATGTTATATTCCAGTTCTCCCTATATGTTTATATAATTATATCTTTTCTCCTTCTTTTCTTTTTCTCTTTATTGACTTACTGCTAAAGCTTGGATAAAACTACTCTTACCAGACCCAGGTGGTCCATGTAATAGATATCCTCTTCTATAAGGTATTCCCCTTTCATTATACCATTTTCCATTATTAATAAATGCCTTCACATCATTTACAATACGCTCTTTAATTCCTTTATCCAGAATCACAGATTCTAGCATTCGTCTTCTTCTAGGCATGCCAAAAGGTCGCCATTCGGGCCCATACGAGGTATATATCACAGTTTTACCTTCTTGCTTTTTCAGTGCCATCTCCTGTGCCTCCTGTAGTAACTCTTGAAACACGTGCCTATCTCGGCTTAGTGTTGTGATCGTGATCGTTTCAAAGGGGGCACCAGTTGACAGGTCCATCATTTTACCGTCTCGTTGTCTTTGTACTTGCATCCAGATATGACGATATTTGAAAAAATGTGTGCCTGGTCCAGGTACTAGTCCAAACTTTGTACTGATACTTCCATTATCATGTTGTTTATAACTTGTCTCAACCGCAAGGTGTTGTACTTGTCGTTTGGGCGCATGATGAGACATCCAATGCAAGAACCAAAGATAAGATTTATCTCTTGATGGAATCTCTAATGTCACCAAGAGTCTACGTCGAAGTGCACTCGCACCCACTGTAGCACCTTTTCTTAAAAGTGAAAGGCCAGCCCCTACACCGATCAGACCAAAACCAGCTGAAAAGATCGGGTTGGAAGTGACAGTGCTGAGCAACCCTTGTTTTTCTGGTACACCTTCGACTGCTGTAGTTGTCTGTTCATTGGTTAATGTTTCCAGCATTGACATTTTGTTGAGCACAAAAAATTTATGTAGGGGCTCTCAGGTTGGTTTTTGACTGCAGATTTGCGGACAGTGATTATCGGCAGCCATAAAAGGCGTTAACCAATAGATTTGTAGTATATTTCAAAATCGCTTTTTACCTAAGTCTACAAGGTAAACTAATAGTAGCTATTATGTATTCCCTTTTGAACTAATATTTTTATCTTAATACACATGCTGAAATTAACCGAATAGCTGATAGTGTTTATATTGTTTCTTTGGACTTTGCTGGTCTTTCAACAAGCATTGTTGATTTAAAAGAACTTAGGAGCAGTCCATTTTCAGGCTATACAAAGCTCGGATAATTCCCTGTCGTAGTGCTGTTGATATAGGCGCCGGTTGTCATATTTATTCTATGCACGCTTAATCATATGAGATTACTCTAAATCTATAAGAATGGATAATACCAAGAGACTGACCACAAAGTATTTTCGGAAATAGAAATGGGGCAGAGGCGCGTTCTTTTATCGCCAAGAAAATTGATCAACACAGAGATCAAGGGGTCGTCGTTGATCTCGAAACCATTCAGCAACTTTTGATCGTGTTTCGTCGGTACCACCAACTTCTCACCCACATCGTATCAAGTCGCCACCAGAATATGATATCGCTTTCAAATTGCGACTACCAATCTTTTACGGGAGATCCATTGCCGGCAACAAGAATCGCTGAAACCGTAAACGAGCACACAGTTGCTCAAAAGCAATCGATGTATGCGCACAGTGAACACTCGATAACAGGCCACAAGGTTGATAACAAATTGTTGCTCGTCGACAGACATGGACAGCAAGAAATCAACGTGTGCACCGTCGAAGCAGCAAGAAACAGCGCAGATGATCACAAGCTAACAAATGACCATAACAAACTGCTTCAGGAAGGAAAAGATACCCTTAAACTGCTTAGAAGTATGAACTTCTGTGCTAAAAATCAAGGTCAAGAAGCTTCTGCTTAAGAAGTCGCATAAGTAACGCCGTTTAGCATGGACCATTGCTCATAAAGACTGGACTTGTGATGCTTGGAGACGAATGGTGTTCAGTGATGAGACTAAAATGAACGTTTTTGGCTCTGATGGATGCAAGTACTAGTGGAGTAGACCTAATGACAGCTTGCAACCCATCATCTTGACCTTACTGTCAAGGGAGGAAACAGAAATGTAATGGTATGGGGCTGCATTACCTATAATGGCCCTGGATATGCTTATTGGATTCATGTTGGCACGTAGCAATTTTCTGGCAAAGCCCGCTGTTCCTTGCGTCAGCTGCATCCATTTGCCGCTTTGAAATGATTTTGGCCCCGTATTACGGTTCCATCTTCGAACAAATACTCAATTAATAAAAAAGGTCGTGCGATCCAATTTTTTCGAGAATGGTTTTAATATATTTTCTTCATGACAGGAATGAGATAGCTTATAATGCTGGATGTTTTCCCCATTTCAAAGTTGATATTAACATTACGTTTGCATTGGACAGCAACAACAAAAATAGGAAGTAATAAAAAAAAAATATGAGAGGATATCATGCTTCCAAATGAATGAGAAAGGTACCCACAGCTGCCAATGAAAGTCTCAATTAACCAATTCAATGCCCATTATCTTGCGCTTCTTGTGGGGAAGACTGTGGTTTTGCTCATGATTTCAGTTTTTGACTGACTAATTTTTGCTGTACACGCTGAGAACAGTGTTATCAATGATGTCCTTGACAGTGCCATTATCATAGCTTATGCGAAGAATGAATAATATGGCCTTGGATATGTTGTTTTACGACAATGATTGTAGTTGGAGAAAGAAAAAAAAAAGGAAATACAGACGATGGAGAGGAGTAATGAGGTTAGGTATCTACCTTGATCAGACCTTGCCACAACTTTAGTTGTGTAGCAGTAGTGAGATGATTATTGGTACGAATGGGTATGACAGTTTGGACATACTAAAGTATGATGCACTAATTTTTTCTTGTAAATGAATAATAAAAGAAAACCAATGCCTTCTTTATTACTCTATTCTAGTCATTCCCACTTTATCTAAATTCTCGCCTGAAACAAACTATCCAAGCCATGCCATTCATCCTTCGCATAAGCTATGACGATGGCACTACCAAAGACATCATTCATCTCACAATGGCTAGGTCGCTTTTGCCTTGTTCTTGTAGAATAAAAAAGTTCTTTGGATTGCATTATCCCCAAGAATTTGATGAATCAAGAAATTAAGATTAGTTTTTAAATTAGCAAATATAACAATAAAAGAAATCAGCAGTGTTCTCAGAGCCATCTTTTTTACACTTCATCAGGTAGAACAACGCCACAACACAAGATCTCAAATGTTGATTGTTACAACCACAACAAAATAGCAGACGCTGTCAAGATATAGCAATGTGAGGCAGGTGTCATGTTTCTACGTTTATATCAAAGAAGATTACACCATTTGACATAATATAATCAATATATATATTTTGCATACAAGGCAAAATCACCTTAAATATTAACATAATACTTCGTATTAAGCTCACAACACTGATTCATGGCATATGTAGCTTGTAGCGTAATATAATATAGTTCATTGATTGACAACATGTATTCTTGTATATAAAGGGCCAACTCCCTTTTACCATGAATCTCTTTCTTTTCTCTGTTCATAAAATAATCTCAAAGAACCTTATCTCATCTTGCCGTATTCTTATATTTTCAAGGTAAAAATACTTCATTCTATAATATCGCAGACAGACACGGCCAAGAAATCAACGTGGGCGCCGCCGAAGCAGCAAGAAACAGCGCAGATGATGACAAGCTTATTGATGATTATAGCAAGCTGCTCCGGGAAGGAAAAAGACATCCTTGATCGGCTGCTTGAGACCGTCGTGGAGAAGGACGCCGCAACTGAAGTCAAGGACCTGTTCATCCAGCTGGATGGCATCCAGGACCAGCTTTCCTCCATCTACTTGGATGACGAGGCAAATGTTTACATTGCAATCCCCAAATAACGCCTGCTCTTTCCTACATCGGCTGCTTCTATTCGCCGCTTCGAAGCAACTTTGACTGCTCTGCTGCAACTGCGACACAAGCTTTCCAAATTGATCATGGTCATACAGCATCAGCAGGAGCTACTAGATGAGAGACGGCACTCCATTGGCACCTACGATCCTTGTCCACCCCTTGAAAAAACCCTCATCGTGATACTCTCTCCCGCACGATAATTTCACCCTAGGAAAAGTACCCAAATAGTAAAAAAGGTCATGCGATTCAATTTTTTTCGAGAATGGTTTTAATATGTTTTTTCATGATGCGAAGGAGGTAGTTTGTAATTTTATATATTTTTTCCCTCTAGATTTCAAAGTTAATGCCGATATTACGTTTATATTGGACAGCAATAACAAATATAGAGCGTGAAAAACACGGTGAGACATTATGTTGCTGAATGAATGAAAAAAACGTTCATGGATGCTAATAAAAGTCCTCATTAACCAACCCAGCGTTCATTATCTTGCTCTTGTGAGGAAGATTGTGGTTTTGTTTACGTTGCCGCTTTCCATAGCGTTTACGACAAAAGTTAGCTAGTCGAAAACTAAAATCATAAACAAAATCACAACCTTTACTAGAAGCGGATGCCGGGAAAACGGCTGCGCTGCCATTAATCCGTGTGCAGCAAAAGCATATTTAAAAGGCAAAACCAGATTTAGTAGATCAGGTTTTGTGGCTATGTTTTAAGGTAATGTATGCTGTCGTGAAGAAAGAAACGTCTACTGATTACAGCACAAGATTGATTAGTCTACTACAGCATATATCATGCCCAATCAATCCGTTGCGATCTTTTGCGACAAGCGTCTTTTCTTATCGATAGAAAGAGAGCCAATCGTCCTACACAGTCATGTATTTATCTATATTTTTCTTTTGCATAATTGATATTCTACAAATGTAGGTTTAGGTAAGAGTAGTCTTTTTTCTCTTATCGATGATTCAACAGACATAAAGTAGTCTATTAGGCTTTGTGTGTGAGTATTTGTATACTTATGCAAACAAGAGACAATACGAGGTACAAATGAATATATCAAGCAAGAGCGCGGGGGGTTTACCGATTGTTTTTATCCAATCATAAAAGCGGGATCAAATTTAGCGACTCAAATGGGAAAAAGAAAAGAAAAATGCCGCGAAAGAGGATTGTTTTGATTCTACGCTAATCAATATATCAATCAACGAAGTATTCCACTACCGGAAGTTGGCGACCTTTAGTGTGTTGACTATGCTTTTCATAAAGCAAGCCTAGAACTGGATCAAAATAAGCTGGCCCGGAACGAAACAAAATGAATGAGGTTTTAGCTGTAGACACATAATGTATTGTCTTTACACATCGGGTGTCATCATACTCAATATGTCATATGAAGTGATTGTTATCCTTTAAAGTAACTTATGATGACGATTTTATTATGCAGAAAGGGAACAGCAAACGCGTAAACAAAAAGCAGCGTCTAAAATGATTAGTCAGCCTTTTGTCAGATGTGGAAAAAGAGAAACCTTCTATAAATAGAAATGAATGACAAATCCGAGGCTAATAGCAGACGAACAAAAGCAAAGTAAACTTGTTCAATTAAGGCAGGTATCTATGGTTTTGTCTTTTCTTTTATTTTTCAAAAAAAGTAGCATCCTGTTTATTATATGACATTATAGGTAAACACTATGTTACACCATCCAAAAATTTCTTGTCCTTTTTTACACTATCTTCGATTTTGTATGACAAAAAACATCAAGAAAATTAAAAGAGAGTAAAATATAATTGACGTTCCTGAAAAAAAAAAGCATAGCAACAGCAACATAGCAAATAAAATGATATCCGAAAAATGATTTGTGGCTTTTTTCGGCTAATCCATTATTGCTTAGAAATCACTGGCTGGATTATGCAGAGGCCACAGAAATAAAAAGGGCGACAACGTTGTTTTATAGACAATATTACTAATGGACAAATTTAACTATTTTTTTAATTCTTAAATCTTCTTCTTCTTCTTCTTCTTCTTATTGTACATTTGTATGAAATCATCTTCTAAAAAACGACGTATATTGCCATGCCCTTATACAAAACCACAAGATTCAAAACCCAAATGTAAATTTAAATATGATCAAGCTTGTAACCTGCTGCAGGCTATTGAATTAAGTGGGCGAGAGCTGCTTAGCAAAACATGCCTTGGTAAATATATTTTTATCTTATGATGTTGATAAAAAGCTAATATGTAATTGAAAAAAAAGCTCATTTGGCAATATATGTTTCTAAAACTTGGGAAGATAATTACTGTCCAGAAAGAACACAACAGCTATTTTACATGATGAACAGTTTATTAAATACAACCCGCATTGAGGCCGATGAACCCTTTGAGGTCTTACTTCAGAAATATTGTGCAAGTTCTACATCGATGCCCACCCTGTGTCCCAGTGTGACCTTGCTGGTTGCGATCAGTTATATCGAACGGTTGAACAAGGTTAGAGATTGAATATAAAAGAGAAGAGCAAATGAGTTAACACTATTCAGAAATACCGAAATCTAAAAGGCACCGCAGGTTGTGGATCCCGGATGATTTATGTCGCCTATAACCTTGCAGCAAAATATATCCACGACTGTCTCAGATTAGTCATCTACACTACACAAAAGTATATTGATCGACCCATGACACCCCCTACTTCACCTAAAATACCCCAGAATAACAATAACAATAATGATAATGATAATAATAATAATAATACAACCGTGCATACCGCCACATCCATCTTTCAGAGTTGCATTGAGAATGATGTTGAAAAAAGACAAAAAGTAGCTCGAATGGAAAAAGAATTTCTATGTTTCCTCAACTTTGACCTCTCTGTAGACGATCCTATCGCTCTTATCGAATGGGCACAAAGTTATGATGATGCACCCAAGCAATCAACCATATTTTGTCTTGATGAAAAATATACCTCGGCGGACGAAGGCGATGATGAAATGGATGAAGACGATGATGCGACATTGTAAAAAAAAAAACAAAAAAAAACAAATATTGTATTTATATTATATCCACACATTTTGCTAATAAACCTCCCCCACGTCTATCATTGTTGTCCAAAAGTCTCAATAGCTGTGATGTTGAAACAAAGGCTAAGGATGCGATGGCTACCTGATTTTGGTACCGATTGTATCTTTGTATGCGTCTTGATCTGTAGTTGAGAGAGAGATGATAAGCTTGAAAGGCTGTTCCGAATTGCTTCTCGTTACAAAGCAAAAAGTTCCTCCAATTGTCAAGCTTCAGCTGTCTTTTGGCAATTCCCTTGTACTGAATGCATGTTGCTCTCTTATTAGTCTTGCAGCACTTTTAGGTCTCACACATCTTTGTTAAAGAGACGTTTCTAAAACTCAAGCATTTCTTTTTTGTAATGTTGCTCGTCGTTTTTTAATGTGTTGCAATAGACTTTTATAAATCATATATTCAAAACATCTTTTATGAAACATCTTTGACCGGTTGGGAATTCTCAGGTAAATAAGTGATTTTAATAGCATCTTGATTAAATATACAGTAAGCAATGTTTGTTCATGTTGTATGGAGTAGAAAGAGATATTATCAATTTTAAAACTACGGGCTTTAGAATGGCTGCACGTTGCACACACACACATACACGCACATAAACCTTTTTTTTTCTTTTTCCTTTCTGTGTTTCATATTTTATCCATAATGAAGATTTACACTGCTGCCTTGCTCTCTACTTTAGCATCGGCCGTTCTCGCCTTTGAAAACACGGTACCCTGCCTTATGTGGTCTCCCAAGGAGTAAGCAAAGCAATTATATAGAGTTATAATATAACAAACAGCAACTTTGATAGCTACATTAAACCAGTGACCGAGGCCAGCAATCAGCTTGTCATCTCCAATACCGATGCAACTTTAAGAATTCTTTCTTCTTTATCTTCAGACATTTGCTCTGCCAAAGTCATTGCTTTATTAGACCAACCCGAGGTAATTACTTCTTGTAAAGAGAAGGCCTGTCATGTAAACACACGTTCTCTAGGTTCATAGCAACGATTTTACTCGTTACGATAACAAGCATGCTTTCACTCAACTCAAGGTAAATACAAAACTTGGGCCTTATCACGTATTCACTCTTGTCATTAGGAACACGCTAGTCAAGCTCATTCTCGTTCTGATATTGAGTATGTCACAGGTGGTGTTGATGTTCAAGCAGTAGCTAAAAAGATTGCTACCAAGTGTGATGCTGCCATTGCAACTTTGGATGCTTCCAGTAAATGAAATAGTATATGAAAAGTAGCACACGTTCACTCACAATCGTAACATAGCAATCTCTGTTGATGACTTCCCAGAACAAACTACACCCGTCGTTGCTATTGTACCTCTTCCAAACACTAACAATTTTGAAGGAAATGGTAGGTCTACAACTGAAAAAAGCAAAAAGAGCAGTTTTTCATTTAACTTTCTGTATAGATGCCTTATTAGGACGTTTCTTTCGAGTACTTGAGCAAAAGGTACATGATGACTATGCCATTATCTACACATCTAGCTCTACAAAGGCAAGTCAAAGAGAAAAATAAAAGACATGAAGCTAACTATTCTGTACATATAGGCAGATGAAGCTTTGACTCGTCGTGCCCCTTCTAATACTAACTTACCCATTTTTGCTAAATACCAATTATTTACCCCTGGTATCTTCATGGTCCTTGGTGTTTCTATTCTCTTCTTGTTTATTGCCGGTACAGGCCTTACCTGGTTAATGGGCATTCAAACACCTGTTCGTATGGAAGCAGTCAAACAAAAGAAAAACTAAGAAAGAGAATGAAGAAAAAGAGAGAGAGAAAAAGAGACATTTCTTTTTTTTTTTTATTTACATTCCCCCCTTCTCTTTTACATGTATAAAAAGTCTTTATGTTTCGCTTTTTTCTTTCTTTTTTTTTCTATAATACACTGGATATTTGTTTGTTCTTTTTATGCTTGTTGATTCACAAGCTTTGGTATACTTGTGAGGCTGCTACTATGGTAAAGAGTGACATCAGTAAACTTGGCGACGCTGACAACAGTTGTATCACAGCTGGTGACAGCCAAGCCTGCATACACGTCCTTGGACATGGTGACGGCAATAGAAGCAAAAGGTTCCCATTCTGTCTTTACCCCTAAAAGGTCAATGTGTTGAATATGAGCTTCAAAGAGATCTTCACTTTGACGTGTCAGGCGAAGGCGGTATGGAGGCGTGGCCTTCATGGTCTTGATTATCTTGGTCGGTCCAAAATTGCGGTATCGCACTTGTACAAATACACCATCCGCAGGTGAGATGCCGAGCATAATCAATGGAGAGCCAGAGCCCAGGTGCTCACGGATCATGATGCCAGCCTTGGCACATTTGGCAAACGTCGAATGGGACCGAATGGTACTCTCGAGTGTACCAGAGCCCGAGAAAGGCTGGTACATGAATCGAAAGGCATCACTGGTATCGTCAATGTCAGCACCAGAGCCCCAGAGAGTAAAAGTGGTTGAAGAATCGGCTGAAACAGTTCCAGGGAGTCCAATTCGTATTTCATCACCAACGTCCATAGTTTGCCAGTCTCCTGGTAGGTTTGGATTCGGTGCTGGTCCAGGCAGTGGCTGTCTTGGATCGTTTATTTTAGCTTCCAGAAAAGGTGAGAGTCTTTTGGCAAACA
This sequence comes from Rhizopus microsporus ATCC 52813, assembly GCF_002708625.1. Taxonomy (NCBI): domain Eukaryota; kingdom Fungi; phylum Mucoromycota; class Mucoromycetes; order Mucorales; family Rhizopodaceae; genus Rhizopus; species Rhizopus microsporus. Next base: position 67,517 of record NW_019671921.1, on the reverse strand, counting down.
GTTCATGACCAGCATCGTTCAAATACCCCTAAGGATGAAAGTTGAAGCAAAGTTTCTCATTTTTGTGTGGCTCTTGTGTGCGAATATGGGGTCAGCATTTTACCTTTTCATTATATAAACTGGGTCCATGTCGCACCCAACCTGTTGTATCTATAAAGTAGGTATGTAGCTCTCCTTGACGATTGAGCGATACAACTGCTTGCTGTGATGGACGGAACATGTCTCCGAGCGGTTCGGAAAGCACAAAGATGGGCACATCAGGATTCGATAATCTTTGGCGGACTCGAGTGAGAAATGAAGTGAGTGTATCACGGTAATCCGGAGAAGCGTATCCTTTATGCTTATCGTTGGTGCCTAATAATACAACTACCGCGCAAGGCTTTGTTGAAGTATGTTGTTGTTGTTTCATCTGTTGTGGTGGCCACATGTCAAAATACCTTGTAGATAGTCCGTTGATTAAAGTAGCACCTGAGTAAGCTATATGGATGTGATCCATGTCAATCATATCACTTGTTATCCATGCAAAACTGCTTAAAGGGCCACGACTGGTTTCTGTGCCCAAGATGAGATCATGACCAACAAATTCGACTATACCTTTGGATATAAATGGTATAGTTTGGCCTGTATCTTCTATAAGAATAGACTGTAAACTGATGACTTCAGTAGCCACTACGAGCACTTGGTGTTGTTCATTGTCAGGGAAAGGGATTAGGTCTATAGTTGGTGTTGTATTTCCAAAGAATGAGCTTGGACCGTCGTCTATCTGTATAAGTACGTTGGCAGGCTTCGATAGTTGTACTTTGACAGTATATGTGCCTTTGAGGACGACTTTAAAATAAGCGCCTGGCCAACCACTCTGAATGTCATTTGAAGTTGACTGCCATCTTCCAATATATTGAATATTTGGGTCTGTAAAAGGTATTTTTGTGATAGCAAATGCAATATGAAACAATATAAAATACAAGGAAATAGAAAACAACATTTATACACAAAGAGAAAA
>NW_019671921.1:0-66417 GCF_002708625.1 Rhizopus microsporus ATCC 52813 | reverse complement strand
TATCCTATTTGAATCGATTGCAAAGTAATCTTCATCGGCAGTTGACATTCTATTTTGTATTAAAGCAAAAAAGAAAAAGAAAAAGAAAGAGAAACATCCCGGAGTCGAAAAGTCTTGTCATAATTTTTGGCAGCAAGATGGTTTATAAAAGACCATTATAGGCACATGGCGTTTCTATGACATCGTTATGTCCAGACCGGATCAAGCATCGAAGGTAAAAATAATTTGGCTGAAATGTATTTTAAAAGTATTAAGGACATGGAAGCAGTTTTTGCCTCCGGAATTAGATGACGAAGATGGCTTGTTTCTATGATATAGGTATTCGATTTCATATAGGGTGATAACATATACTCTTTTAAGAAATTACCTGCAAAGCAGTAACAATTACACTCTGGTGGTCTTTGTTTTCAATACAGTATTTTTACTTAATTTTTGGATCTTTTCAAAAAAAAAACTTGAACGGCTTCCTTAAATACACCAACCATGAATCGAAATCACCAGCATTGGCTTCCGACTCTACAATTGCTAACTGGGTCAAGAACGTATTACAATTGTCCGATGTTGATACAACAAAATGCAAAGCTCATTCAACACGTTCTTCGATCAGTACCAAGCCTTTTTAGAAGAAATTGACACTAGAAAGTTAAAACATCATGCAAACTGGAGTCAGAGGTCAGACACGTTTGAGAGATATTACTTTAAGCCAAAAGAACAGCATATAGAAGGTACCAGAATCGCCAAAGCGATGTTCCAACAAACTACATTCGCAAAATGGTAAACATTAATATACTCTTTTGGAAAGGTTCAAAGGTAATTTGACGTTTGTGAATATATTTCAAAACTTGTTTTAACCTTTCATTCATTAGGTTTATTATTATGAAATAAAAGAATTGAATCTTTTAATGTTCAAGGCTTTTCGGAATTTTCAACACGAGTTGAGCATGTTTAGCCTCATTTAGTCTAATGATCTTCGGCTTGACGATTGTACATGATGAATTTTCATTTGATTTTGCTCGGTTGTCAATCATTATATCTTCAATTTTACTTCTATAGTCCCGTTTTAGAACTTCAATATCATCAAGAGTGTTTTGTAACTGGATCCAAAAAAACGTAGTGAGTATTGAGGTTAAAATAAGTCAAAGTGTTATTGTACGGTCAAGTTTAAGTGCAAGCAAATAAACGCCATCAGTTCATTGTACATACGCTATTTCCAGAAAGAGATGTCGCGCTAACTTGTCACTTTCGTATAAATTGTATTATAAAAACTGCAAAAAATGCGACTTTCTGAAAAGACAATATTGATGTATTGTTGAATAGTTTCCATTTTAAATTCATGTACGGAACCATCATCCTTTCAACTCTTTTTTAAATTGCCTCTAGGTACAACGATTTCATCAAGAAAACGCAATAACTTCGCTTCAGTCACAATACAGCCATCTTCATAGCGATTTTCTATGCAAAAGTCCTATTGAAATAAGAAGTGTAAGCCGCCACTTTGGGCAGCTTACTACAGAAATATTTAATTGCCGCTAATACAAGTCACAGACGGTAATCGTTCTTTACAGATAAACCTCTCTCTCATGCTTTTTTTGGGACTTATTCTTACTAAATGCCTATTGAAGTTGTGCCATTGGGAGCAGGTAAGCTGCAACCCAATAGAATAGAATAGATTTGATGTCTAATTTTCTACTATATAGGTCAAGATGTTGGTAGAAGTTGCGTATTAGTTACGATTGGCGGCAAAAATATCATGTTTGATTGTGGTAAATAATAGATTAGTAAAAAAAAAATAATGCCCCCTCATTGCCTAGTAAACATTTGAATCAATACAGGCATGCACATGGGATATTCCGATGCACGACGTTTTCCAGACTTTACATACATATCAAAAACCGGCAATTTTACAGACATTATCGATGCTGTCATCATTTCTCATTTTCACTTGGATCACTGCGGCGCTCTTCCCTTTTTCACAGAGATGCTTGGATATGATGGACCGATCTATATGACACATCCGACCAAAGCCATTTGTCCGATCCTGCTGGAAGATTACCGTAAAATCACTGTAGAGCGAAAAGGAGAGACGAATTTTTTCACGTCAGCCATGATTAAGAATTGTATGAAAAAAGTGCATGCTGTCAGTTTGCATCAAACAATCAAGGTCGATGACGAACTGGAGATCAAAGCGTACTATGCAGGTCATGTCTTGGGAGCTGCCATGTTTTATGTACGCGTTGGGCATGAATCTGTTGTCTATACAGGAGATTACAACATGACACCTGATCGTCATTTAGGTTCTGCGTGGATAGACAAGGTGAGGCCTGACGTGCTGATCACAGAGAGCACCTATGCAACCACGATTCGTGACTCGAGACGAACCAGAGAACGTGATTTTCTGGCCAAGGTGCACGAATGTGTGCTGAATGGCGGCAACGTGATTATTCCTGTGTTTGCTCTGGGCCGCGCGCAGGAACTGTGTATCTTGATTGAATCATATTGGGAACGTATGGGACTCAATGTGCCTATTTACTTTTCCACAGGTTTGACGGAACGCGCAACTGAATTTTATAAACTCTTTATTGCCTGGACAAATCAAAAGATCAAGTCAACCTTTTCTCAACGCAACATGTTTGATTTTAAGCATATTCAAGTATGGCATCGTAATTATCTTGAACAGACAGGGCCTATGGTTGTCTTTGCGACACCTGGTATGTTGAATGCGGGCACCTCTTTGGAAATTTTCCGCAAGTGGGCGCCAAATCCCAAAAACATGGTCATCATGCCCGGTTACTGTGTCGCAGGTACGGTAGGGGCCAGAGTGCTAGCAGGGCAAAAGGTGATTGAGCTGGACAAGTACAATCGGTTTGAAGTCAATATACAAGTCAAAAACTTGTCATTTAGTGCCCATGCCGACGCCAAGGGTATCATGCAACTTATCAGACAATGTGAGCCAAGGAATGTTGTCCTTGTGCATGGTGAGCGAAACAAGATGAGCTTTCTAAGTAGCAAAATTATGAATGAGTTTGGTGTGGCGTGCTACATGCCTGCGAATGGATGCAGTATCCGCATTGAGACGACCAAGGCCCTACAAGCAAAGATTAGTACGGGTTTACTGAAAAAGTACCTGTCAGTATCATCAGACAATAACAACACATCAATAGCCGGGGATACGCCTACCGAGCGAGAGGCTGCAGTCAGCACCTTCAGACCAAAGCCTTCAATACCCATCCATGGCGTGTTATTGATGAACATGGATACCAAACAAAACAGCACAAGCATTGAGATCATACAACCAGATCAATTATATGAAGACCCAAGTCAGAAGAAAGCCAAAAGAAAGATGTTCTTCCAAGTTGAGAAACCGTTCAATGTTTCCATGATATTATCGGATATAGCGCATACAGAGAGTTCATTCCAAGACGATCAAAAGAGGATACTGGACATATTACAAGTTAATTTGACAAAGTCAATAGGAACATCATGGCCGATTGAGAGAAGTACGACGTCGATAGGCATTCAGAGTGTCTTGATTGATGTAGAAAAGCCCAATGTACTTTGTATCAAATGGAGTATTGAAGATGAAGATTTAGCAGGCTTTATTTTAGGAGCAGTGAATACGCTTTTATACAGCAGCTCATAACTACAAAAATAAAGCCCGTTTATATTATTTTTCTCACTGAATTTACTGAAAAAGATAACAGAAATGCTGCTAAATGAAGGAGGTATGGCAGTTTCAGTTGTTGAGATTAAAAGTCAATGAGTATCCCCCCTTGATGATATGACAACCCTTCGATATCTACCTTAAGCCAGAGACTGTCCGCAAAATACGTTCATATATAACGCGACATGTTTATGATTAATTCAAGTAATAATCCTGTGTTCATATGCTACATCAAAAGCAAAAACATGTACCGCCACCTCGTTGCTTATCACATTTCCTTCTCCAAATGGAGACAGCTCTTTTACTAAGTATGAAAGAGAAAACGAGCTACTTCTACAAAAGTGCAAGCAGACTAAAGGGAAGACTGGATTTGTTGACAAAACTATTGAGACGAACAATATCTGGGTCAAAGCCGACCTTTTATTTACAATCAGAGAATAACAATGAAAAAGTCCTCGAGAAGAGTGAAGAGTATAAAGCGAATAATACATTTTTATATTTATTTTTCTAACTTTTAGCTCAACTTTCCATCTAGAGACATTACACCTGCAACCCAGCCACCAGCCATTTTGAAGACAGTGTTTGAGCCTTGAGTCCTTGAAAATCTCAGTTTGATCTTGTCTAGTTTTTTTTTATGTTGCTCTATTTGTATAGTAAACATGGCCATGCCCTCCTTTTGTTTTGCTTTATCTTGTTGCTGTTGTTGCTGTTGTTGTTCCTCATTAGACTGTCGTGCTTTATTTCTACTGAAAAAGGAAGTTGTCATGGAAGATGTCAAGTGAGAAAGGAGAGGCAAGGAGAGCCGTTTACGAGCCGAAGTTGAGGATTCATCACCTACTCCTAAACTACTTGTTTGACTTTGTTTATGATTTCTTTTTTGAGGTGGGGTTATGAGGGTTGCTGAAGAAGCATTGGAATCACTTGGCTTTGGAGCATTACGCAATGTGAGGATGCATGATAATGAAGTGGATGAGGTCTGGAGGTAGGTGATACCCATCAATTGGCAAGTCTGTTTCAGGAGTACCATGACTTCTTTCAGGTGGTGAGGGGATTTTTGGTAGTCCATAGTGGCTAGTGCACTGTCGGCCATGTCTATGCTACTTGTAATCGAGGAGGCACCCGAGGTGGAAGTAGACGAAAGGGAGGGAGGCCGAGTAGCTGAAGGATGAGAAAAGAGTGGATGCATATAGTGAAAATGATAAACTTGATCTCTCGTCATACGTTGGACGACCTGTTTGATGGAGCTCTTTTTTGTGGTTGTTGTTGAGGTTGATGTGCTAAGTGATGACAGAATGGCTTTCAATCCAGGAGTTTCCCATTTTTCAGTTGATTTGATGCCTAGTTTACGGGCACGAGAACGTATAGTTTGGAGTAATTCTGATCTTAGTAGTTCTACATTTTGTACATGGACCACGTTGGTGCTGTTGATAGTATTCTGATGAGCCTTGGTTGTATAATAAGTGGATGGATTGATTGGATGGTAAATGACGGTTTTCTTGACTTTGTGGTATGCATTATCTGTTTCGAGATCTTTGATAAACTGTTTTCTTGTCATATCATCATCATCCATGACATCTTCAAATGCTGTTGTCTTTGATACAGGACAAGGTAATTGACCAAAATTGGTTAGCCAAGGATCATCCTTGAGTGCTTGACGCAAGGTCATTCTTTTTCTCCTATCGACTTGTAAGCATTTCTTGATGGTTGCCTGTAGTGCTGGGCTTAATGAGCTAGGCATAGGGAAATTGCATTGACAGACATCTTTTTTGAGTTCACCAACAGCTATAAATCCAAAAGTAAATAAAAGAGCACAGTTTTTTTTTTGTTTATTTTACTTACTGCGTGCATGTGAAAAAGGTTCAAAGCCAGCCGTCATGCGAAATAAGGTGATACCAAGACACCAACAGTCTACTTCAGGGCCATAATATTTTTGGCCCGTGATGATTTCAGGACTATAATACAACATGGAACCACAGATAGTTCTTAGCCTTTGTAAGCCATATCGATTGCCTAATCCAAAATCTGCCAACTTGATCTTTCCATCAGGTGTGACGAGTATATTAGGTGTCTATATATTATGATGAGTTATTATTTAAAAAAGATGGACTACTATTCAAATCTACCTTCAGATCACGATGTACAACCCATTTTCTGTGGCAAAAGTCAACAGCAGAGACGAGTTGTCTAAATAGCTGACGTGCTTCATCTTCATCAAGGACACCTTCATCTGTTCGTTGCAAGTAGTCATCCAGGTTCCAACCAGGTACGTATTCCATCACCAAAAAGAGAGAGTCGCAGCTTTCGTATGTTTCATATAATTTTACAATAGATTCATGTTGTAATAGTTCCATAATGGCTATCTCTCTTACAAGCCTTGACATAACACGATAATCATGCGCTTGCTTATCAATGACTTTGATTGCCACCGGTTGATTTGTTTCTATATGCTGGGCTAACATGACTTTACTGAATTTACCACTTCCTAAAGTCTGAACAAATTCATAAGGTCCAATTCCGTTAAGAGAAGTATCTTGATTATGGATTGTTGTTGTTGATGATTGTCTTTCTAATTTCTTTTTATTTTCTTCTGATTTTTTAAACATGTTGTAGAAAAGTCAACAATAAAAAAAGGGGATAAAAAAGAAGTGTTTATTATTTAGAAAGAAAAAAAAATCTCTCTCTTTTATGTACAAAAAGGGGAGTTAGATGTAAGTTTAGGAATAAAGAAAAGGGGAAGGGGGAAAAAAAGAAAGACTATAAAGCCTTTTTTATGAATACAAATGTCTTTTTTTGATCTTCACATAAATACACACATAAATAAATAAATAAATAAAAGGGGGATTCTACATAATTCAATATATCTTTGTTTAATATTCATTATAAACTATCAACTAAAAAAAAGTTTCATTATGATTCAGCCACTCCTTTTTAAAACTACATCGTGTTTAGATTTCAATAGTAAACTGCCTTTTTTATATATGTGTCGCCATGAAACAATCTTTGCATTTATGTAGTTTGAACTTGTGATCAAAATATAAAATCTCCCTTGCATCTTTTCAAGGTGGCAAATATAAAAATAATAATGTAAACAAATCAAGTAAGCTGATGTTGTACATAAACTTCCCCCTTATTTTGTGAAAATGAATAAGGTTCGCCTCTCTTTCTCTTTTTTTTTTCTTTCTTTTTTTTTTTTAATTTAGAAAACAATCAAAATTATTTATGTAAATAAAAAAGTGAATTAATCATACAAAGAAAGAAATTATGCAAGAAGATTAAAGAGCAATAGCAGCAGCAGCAGCAACAGCACTCAAGGCAAGAGCAACAGCATTTACGGAGACACCGCTGGCACTGTTAGTGTGAGAGGCAGAAGAGCCACTGGCAGAGACGGTGGAGTTTTTAGAACCAGCAGCAGTGGAGGTAGGTTGAGTGGCGTTACCAGAAGCAGCAGCCTTACCGATAGGTACGCTGCCGGATGCAGCAGGAGCAGAGGCAGTGGCGGCAGCACTTACGATTGCTATAATAGTCCAATAAATTAATTAAGCTTGTTTAGTATATATAGTTTTCAAAACTTACAAACAGGTCTGGCAGCACCAGTGCCATTAAAATTAAAGACACCAGAGTAGAACCAGTTGTTGTTGGCAGCTTGACCAATACGAAGCCAGTATTGACCAGAAGCAAAGTCATTGAGAGGATACATCTATAAAAGGTAATATCACTGAGTTTTAATGCTTTTTTTTTTATAGACTGTTTTTTCCCCTTACATCGTATTTACCAGCTGAACAGGCAATTGGAGTAGCAGGGTTTGTGATTTGAGCAACTAAGCTATATATATGTTAGAAATATGGTTTGGATAATTGCAGACATTTAAATCTTACTTGGCGTTTTTGGCTTCACCATTCATCAATTGAATGTCACAGTTCAATGCGTTTTCGGGAGCAGTAGCGTTCCAAGAGATTTCACCATGTCCTCCAGCAGACTATATATATTTGATAGTGTTAGACTAGACTATATTCATTATGAACGATCGAGACTTTACCCAAGTTGAGCTAGCCCATGGAGTTACAACCTATATAGCTTATTTTAGTCCTGAGTTGCACTAAACTTTATCGTATTTACAGTAATGGAAGCAGCAGCTTGTGAAGCAGCAGCAACAACGGCAGCAGCGGTAAGGAAAGCACTCTTCATTTGAAAGGAAAGGGAAGGGAATAAGTTTAGATAAAAGAAGAAGAAAAGGGAAGCGGTGAAAGGAAAATGAGAAATTTATACTACAATAGTGATTTGTGGTACATTGAAAACACGTTCATTGACTTTTAAAAAAGGAAAACAGGTCTTTGGATCGTTCCATTTTTAACTTCTTTAAAGCAAAATCACTACTCTCGTTACTTCCGTAGACTATAAATAGTGTTTTTCATATTAATGTTTGTTGTTGTGTCTGTTTCACGTTTAAAGAAGTACCCATTACTGCATTTCTTTCTATTGTTTTTTTTTCTTTCTATTCTCCTCAGTTTGAATCAAGCTCCTTGTTAGTTTATTTTGCTCTCCTTTATTTTCTTGTTGTTGTTGTTAAAGTAAACCATAAAAGTAAGCAAACATGAAGCACATGCATAAAAAGTAACATCTCGTTCATTCACTTTTCCTCTCACACAATTTTATTTTTATCAAAACCAGTGCCTCGGCGTTACCCTTTTTTTTTTTTTTTCTTCAGGGCCTAAAAGAGAGAAAGAAAGATGATAGATGAGGTAGATCGATTGTCTCATAAATTAGTAATTTATGTGTATTTATTAGACTATGCACACTTGGTTGATCCCCACTCTTGGATTATCATTGATCAAATACTTTTGTAGAAAGGCACGGTCACTTGTATTGATGATAACTTTGAAGGATACATATATATATATATATATATATATATACGCGTGTGTGTGTGCGTATGTCTGTGCACATGACACACTTTTTGGCCCGATAGCTTTGAAGTCGCAGGATCATCAAGTAGTTGTGTTTATCCAATCAAGTATCACATACACAGAAAAAATAGTTGTACAAGAAGGTTTGACAGCTCTATCGCTGTATAAACATCCCAACTTTTATATTCCCGTTCAAAAGGAGCAATCTGCTTTGATTGCTCTTGAACTTATTTATATTATTAATAAGAAAGTGTACACCTTTCAAACCATAAACAGTTATATGGAACAGTTGCGACAGCAACTCTGAGTTTATTGCTATGAAAGAACATAAAAGCCAAGTTCAAATGCGGCCACACAGCGTACACTGTCCAAGATAATGTCAAATTGAAGCTTGAGCAGGTAAAAGTGCATCAGTTACTGCAAAGCAATACACTAATGTTTTAATGACGACAATGAAGACAACAGTGTAAAAAAAGGGAGGGGAGAGAGCTCTAGCAGAAATTCAAAAAGCTCGAATTATCTAAAATCGATAGAGATCGGTTTGTGAAGAATGTATGGGAATTATTGTTGAACAAAGGCTCAATTTCAGCTTGTAAACAGGAATAAAAAAAGCCAAGGATGTCTTAACTGGACGTACAAAAGAGGCTATGGCTATTATCCTTTAGAAAAAAAAAGTGTCTTTACGTTACTTTACCGAAAGTGTAGTAATGATATATTCACGTCTTATAATATTGTTTATAAAAAAGGGAATGGCTAACAATTCAACCTATTGTCAGTAAAGGAGTAAAACAATAGAAAAAGCCAGTTCACAGCCACTGTGAAAGTAGGCTCAGGTCACACCGCCAGTCGCGCGATAACTAAATTTTGGGAAATTTTTTTTGTCATTCGCGCGCGTCGTCGTCTTATTTTGCTCCCCTTTTTTTCTTATTTTACTGTCACTTTTTTTTTTAATAATTCAGGCCAAGCGAAATGGTAGAATAATTAAAGACTAATACCTATAATTTAAACTAAATCGCATCATAGTCTAATCAGGAGGATCGTAAAAGAAGAAGAAACAGTGACGCTCATGATTTGCCAAGTGAATTTGACACACCAGCAGATCCTTCTGTTCTCCTTCCTTCTTCACCTGTCCCTTTCTTTTCAGAAAATGACCAGCATGATATTGTTGAAGAAAATGTAATTGACGATGACTTTGATGAACGTGTTCAATCCGATGATGATGGTATCGACCTTTTCGGTGATAACATGGAAGCGTAAAGTTGACTGAATCATGACTGGCTTAAAAAAAAAAAACTAAAAACTTTTTCGTAGTGATTATCAAGAAAATGGTTCACAGGATCAATATGAGGCTGTGGATATTGACGATGATAACTATGACCCTCTGGATCCTACTTCTCGTCGCCAAGTAGACCAGCTTTTGAATAGACGAGATATTGAAATTAGAAAGAGAGAAGGTCGAGTAGCCGGTGCCTTTATCGATGGCTTGGACGATGTAGATGATGCGGCTTCTCCTGCTCCAGTAAGAAGACGAAGACATATTTATGATACAGAGACTATTGATGAAGATTCCGAAATTGTAAAGTGTAAAATTACTGTAAAGAATAATGACTTACCTTTTTATATGTAGCCTGAGATGACATTGGCTGATATTCACAACGTCAAAGATGCATCCTTGGATGAATGGGTCAACCGTGAGTCTGTACGCAGAAGCATCAAGCGAGAATTTAAGGACTTTTTACAGACATTCACAGATGAGCACAGTAGTTCAGTGTATGGTGAACGTATCAGGGATATGGGTGAACGTAACGGTCAGTCATTTGAAGTAAGCTATGTACATTTGGCCGATAAAAAGACAGTCTTGTGTTACTTTTTGACCAATACACCTGGCGCCATGTTGAAGATCTTTGATGAAGCTGCTTTGGAAGTCACCTTGATGCAGTTCCCCGAGTACGAAAACATTCACCGTGAGATTCATGTTCGTATCACTGACTTGCCTCATACTCACAATCTACGTGATCTGCGTCAATCCTTTTTGAATACCATGATCCGTGTCTCTGGTGTAGTCACTCGGCGTACGAACGTGCTTCCTCAGTTAAAGTGGGTCATGTATAACTGTGCCAAGTGTAATGCTCTTTTGGGCCCTTTCTATCAAGACATCCATAGCGAGATAAAGATTAATACTTGTGCCAGCTGTCAGAGTAGAGGCCCCTTCATCCCCAACATGGAAAAGACACTCTTTAGAAACTATCAGAAATTGACAATCCAAGAATCACCAGGTACTGTACCTCCTGGCCGTATTCCTCGTCAGTTGGATGTGATCTGTTTGTGGGATCTTGTCGATCAAGCAAAACCAGGTGATGAGATCGAAGTGATTGGTATCTATCGCAACAACTTCAATACCTCGCTTACCGTCAAGAACGGTTTCCCTGTATTTGCCACAGTGCTTGAAGCAAATCATATCAACAAGAAAGAAAATATGTTCGCTGTATATAAGCTGACAGAAGACGACAAGAAGGAAATTCTTGCACTCAGCAAGGACAAGAATATTGGTAAACGTATTATGAAGAGTATTGCACCTTCTATTTATGGTCACGAAGACATCAAGAGAGCCATTGCCTTAGCTATGTTTGGTGGTGTGCCAAAGAATATCAAGGGAAAACACATGATCCGTGGTGATATCAACGTGCTCATGCTCGGTGATCCTGGTACAGCCAAGTCTCAATTCCTAAAGTATGTTGAAAAGACCGCCCATCGTTCGGTCTATACGACCGGCCAAGGTGCCAGTGCTGTCGGTTTGACAGCCTCTGTCCATAAGGATCCTGTGACGCGCGAGTGGACTTTGGAAGGTGGTGCACTCGTGTTGGCTGATCGTGGTGTTTGTCTGATTGATGAATTTGACAAGATGAATGACGCCGATAGAACCTCTATTCACGAAGCAATGGAACAACAGTCCATCTCTATCTCCAAAGCAGGTATCGTAACCACTCTTCAGGCAAGATGTTGTGTAATCGCTGCCGCTAACCCTATTGGTGGCCGCTACAACTCATCAGTTCCGTTCTCTCAAAACGTCGAGTTGACAGAACCCATCATCTCTCGTTTTGATGTTCTTTGCGTCGTCAAGGACTTGGTCGATGCTGATCTTGATTTCGCGCTTGCTATTAATGTGATCGGTAGTCACATTCGTAGCCATCCTCTTCAAAATGGTGATACACAGTATGCTCAGCCAACAGAAGTGGATGCAGATATTATTGAACAAAATCTATTGAGGAAATATATTATGTATGCTCGTGAGATGATTCACCCCAAGTTGCATCAAGTGGACGAAGATAAACTATCAAAATTATATTCTGAATTAAGAAAGGCATCCATCACAAGCGCGAGTATTCCCATCACTGTTCGTCATTTAGAATCCATGATCCGTTTAGCAGAAGCACATGCCAAGATGCATTTGAGAGAATATGTTCGTTCTGAAGATGTGGATGTAGCTATCAAGGTAGCCCTTGACAGTTTTATTAGTGCACAAAAATACAATATGACAAAGAAGCTTCGCAGGGTAAAGTTTAAAATGATCTTTTGTAACACATCATCTCATTGATTATAATAGAAATTCCGTAAATATATTTCCAATCTGCGTGGTCAAGACGAACAATTACTTGCTATTTTAGAATCCATCTTTAAAGACAAACTTAGGTTACATAACCTCAGACACGACACCTTCCCAGAATCACTCGAGATCAAAATTACTGAATTCGAAGCAAGAGCCAAGCGAGAGGATATTCACGACATTCATAGATTTGTTGAATCAAATACATTTGGTCAACACCACTTTACACTTGATCCCGTCAACGGTAAAATCTTTAAGCATTACGTACAAGCGCAACAATAATTCCCCCTTTTTTTCTTTATTTTTTAATGTTTTACAAAATAAACTCATACTTGCTTTACAGCAATTACTCTTAAGCGAGTATAAAGCAAAAACCATTTACCATCCTCTCTTTGAAGTGCAGGACGAAGGTATTCTTGGATTTCTGCAACCATCTTCTTACGCTCACTGTCTGAGTCTAGTGCATTAAGAAAGTTAAAACCAAAGGTTTCGATCCAACCAGCGACATCTGTTTCCAATTCAGTTGGGCGAGGAATGAGTTCAACATCCAACACTTTGAATCCATTATCTGTTAGCAGTTGACTATAATATTCAGGTGATGGAAAGAACCAAGGTGAGTAAGCTGCACCATCGATACCACGTACATTTAAAGCAGCAATGAGTGCTGTATGAACACCTTTTTGAATGTATTAATAAGTAAATATGTCCTTATCAAGAAAGAAAAAAAAAAAAAACATACTTGCACAATTCATAAAACCACCAAGTTCAGCAACAAGCCTTCCACCTGGCTTTAAGGTATGATGAATACTTTTAATAGCCTTAACAGGATCACGCTTGAGCCAATGAAGTGTTGCACTGGAAAATACAGCATCAAAGGGTGACTGTCCAGTCTTGTCAAACCAGTCATCAGCATCATGTCCATCTACGACAAAGTATTCGACATTCTTAACAGAAGGAGCACCATCAATCATTGCTTTACTTGCATCAATGCCTACAACAGATTTACAACGACCAGCGAGTTCTCGAGTCAGGATACCATTGCCACAGCCAAAATCTAGAATGTGTTCATGAGGTTGAGGATCGAGTGCATCAAGAATAGCAGATCCAAGTCGAGGCACAAAGGCAGCGTGCTTTACGTATTTATTTGATGACCAATTGTCTTGTCCCATGTGTGTTGATAAGTTTAGGTAGGAAGAGCAGTACTTTATATACAAGTTTGATTTAAGGAGACACAAGCGGGGATTTTCTTGGATAGGGTCATTTGCTTGTAATGATTGGCAAATATTGCTTGTGAAAGTCTCTGAGTCACCTCAAGTGCATAGCAAATAAGATATAGTCGTCTTGTTTAAGTCATAGGTAACGATTAGATAAGATAAATAGTAACAGTTGTTTGATAATGAATTCAAGCAGGATTATATTTATTCTAAATGTATTGAAATTTTTAAATGTGTTTTCTAATGTCCATAATAGACGTTGGAATAGTTTCTAGTTGATGAAGATGTGTGCTTTTCCTTGACTATATTCATTTCGTATCTATGCCACTCATCAAATCGCTTCATTACGATACCAGAACTATCAAATTCACCCTCACGTTTACCATGATCTTCCTTGTTTTCACCGCCTTCCACAAGACGGGTCTGTCCCCAAGAAAAGTCATCAAAATGCCAGTAAGCATAGGCTGGTAATACAAAGTTCCATAAAGGTAACGAAAGTAAATAGACGCACATCCAGCCTATATAAATCATCTTGCGAGTAGTGAGTGAGATCAAGATAGCTGGTAGGCCCAAGACAGCTGCCAATAACATCAAGGGAATGATAGGCACTGGTCTAACAAAGAACGAAATGACAACGAGGTATATGGTAAACAAGATAGCAGCTGGAAGCACAACTGTGCCAACAAGTTCCATAAACACGACAAACTGCATCGAGAAACAAAAGGTACCGCAGAGATCTCTGATAAGCAAAAGTTCCAAGAGGTTGTGAACTGTAGAGTTAATCCATCGTCTTCTTTGTGATAAAAGAACACGGAATGTGTCGGGTACAACTGTTTTACAAATCTATAAAACATTAAATAAGCTTATGAAGTGTGTATACGGTTTATAATTTTCTACAACATACAGCTTGAGGTACAAACATCATCTTTCTCTTTGGGAATGTTCGAAGCATAAGAGTAGTTAAAAATCGATCTTCACCTAACAACAGAAGATTCTTTTTGTGAAGTGTATCAACCACATTTTCGCAGTACATCTCAACGATGTCAGAGGAACAAAAGATAGGAACAATACGATCTCCTTTTCTTGCAACAATACGGTACATACAGAAGCAGCCAGGTAAGCAAGTAACACCACCAAAGACGGATTCAAATGCTTTGCTCATATGATGCGAGATATAATATTCAAATACTACACAAAAGAAGCTCTCTTTTAGTGTGTTTTCTTTAAATACCGAAGAAACAGAAATATACCTTGAATTGCTGTTACCCAGCTATCACTTTTGTTTGCAATCTTGGTTTCTCCACATAGGCCCATGATATAAGGATCTCTTGACATACAGGCAATCATTCTTGCTAACGAGTCTGGATACACTTTTGTGTCTGCATCAACCTAATAAGAAGGGGTTTGTTATTTCATAATATTTTTCTTTGAGCTTCTCTCTATTACCATTAAGCAAGTCTCGAACCGTCCGGGATGAAGGCCAGTTAATTTTATGATGGCTTTACAAAGCTGATATTCCAGCTCACACATTCTCTCTCCATAAAATATCTTTTGCATTGTGTTCATCAAGATAACCTGACTGTCTCGTTTGCCTCTGTTTCCTGGCTTTTTCTCCCTTGCTTCCATTTCAGTTCCACATTTGACTACAACAACCATAGGCACACGTTGCTGTTTGTCTTCGGGAATGACAGGGAATCGACCATCTTCATCTGTATTGTATTTATAATAGCCAGCATAGACCTTTGCCTTGTTGTGTCTTTTAACACCATCGGAAATAGCCACATATGAGTAAGGTTTCACTCTGTCTTTTGGAATAAGATCGTCTTTCATCATGGTCAAGACGATGTCAGGTGTCGATTTTGAGTTACCAGAGCCAGTGATAATACCATCACAAATAACCAATAACATTTTGTGAGAAGAGGGATAATCTGTATTAGCCAAAGAATCCAATGTGGTACGAAGGCCTTCTTCTCCTTCTGAATAGCAAGTGACAACCATGAGCGTATGAATCAAATCAAAATTGAAGTTGTATTCCTTTTTAGCTTGAATATTTGCTGCAGATTCGGCTGTGGGCAAACTAGGTTCAAAGTTTTTGTAAAACCTTGTGCTCAAGGTGTACGGGATATGAGGGGAAGCTATCTCGACTGTATGGTCATCTGCAAATAACATGGATCCAAACGCTCTTGAGTGATTGGGAGAGTACATGGACCGTGGTGACTGTGGTTGAGTGAAACGAGACTTTGAGGGGAAAAACCTATGCTTGGTATTCTTGGGTAGTGCTAGCGATGGGGTCATGGTGATTTCTTCCGGTATGTTTCTTAATTCACTGGCAGATGGATCTATTCCCGGTTCATCTCGCGGAAAGACGATACTGTTCGTTCGACGGTAATGCATCTCTTCTACATTATTCATTTCCCATTCAAGAACCTGGTTCTGTCTTTTTTTTCTATCTTCGTCCGTTTCTTCTCTGATCGATCCAAGGTTCCAAGAAATAAACCATCCAAAGAATAGTGCTAAAAAGAATCGAATGAAGACGACACCAAGAATGACAGCAAGTGATATGTATAGGACAATATCACTTAGTAAGCAACCGGTCGAACGAGTGTCTACCACGCCAACTTTTAGAATATCGGTTAGACACTTGCCAAGTTTCAGTCGATCGGCTGTTGTGCTAAGCCAGTAAGTTGCATCTCTTCCTATAAAAGCGCTTCCTGGACCCACAATTTGGGCAATTTGAATGGGTAAAGGAATGTTTGGTGTCAAGTATCGTAGTCGAGATAAGTCTAGTACATTTCTATCAAAAGTAAAGGATTAGAAAAGCTTTGTATATAATAAGCATATTTACCCATTAAAAACCATTAAACTGGTTCCTGGTTCGTGAATATCAGTCCAGTTATAGTAGACATCACCGATGACATTTAGTCTTTTAAGGGACACTCTTGCCCTGGGTGTAGCATGACATCCTATTCGTTGAGGGTTATCGGTGGAATTTATTTTCGGATTATATCTATCCAAAGAAACACACGGAAAATAGTTTACTACGTTGCCCTCTTGATCATCTGGAATGATAGGCTTCAATATGCTCTTGCAGTTGTAATTTACAGTTTGGAATAAAAATGACAAGTCTCTTCCTCCGATACCTAACTCTTGAAGATCACCACTTTGCGGCATACCTGGTACGGGACTTGGATGTCTAAATGTTTTCAAATCAAATGCTCTTCCTGAGATAACAATATGACTCTCTTCAACGCCAGTAGGACGGATTCTATTTGGGGTTATACCACAGACAGTAGCATTAAAACCAAACGTTAAAAATCCGACAAAGGCACAGAGAAAGACGATGATCATGACTAACGAAACCTTCTCACGCCAGATTTGCTGCATGCCTTTATCCTTTATACCTGAATGATTTGTAATAGTTATCAGTAACTCAAAGTGTATTATTTAATAAAAGTGTCAATACCACATGCTTTCAACAGGACAGGTGGAGTCCAGCAGGTCAGAACCCACGTTGTGGTGACCCAACATGATGGGCGTTTTTTCTTTATCGTTGCTTTTGATTCTTCTTGTTGCTTATTCTTTTCTAAATCGGTATCTTTTTTGTTCAAATAACGTGCTCTTTGAAGATCTTCAAGTCTTTGTATTCCAGTTGTTTTGATATCTGCAGACTCGGAGAATTTTTCGGATCTTGCTGTCGTAGGGTTCTCTTGTCGCTCATTGTCGTTGGAAGATTGCAGTGGTGTACTAGTGAGGTTTGTGGCGTCATTAAAATCGCTGAATGACTCATACATCCGAGTCAATTGCTCTTCTAAAGCTTTCGGAGCGTTATCTGTTGAGGACGCTGTTGTCTTTGGATTATCCTGTTGACTCATTTCAATTATCTTGGACTTAAGCAAGATATGGATTTATATCCATAAATATGAGTATTTAAACAGAGTAAAGAAGAGAAAGCTTGTCAGATTACTCCCGTACCAGAATACTCTGACGCATTCTTCAAGGGCATTTATTTTAAAAATAACCTGTACTTCATTTTTAACAGTGAGAATGAATCATTGGGAAATAAAGATAGACGCTTGTAGTTCAACATAGATTTCAATAGATCAAGCTTTTGGCATGTGCATAGTTATCTTTACAAAGGCAGTTTCTTTTACAAAAGATTCATTTAATATTGTTGATATAGCAATAGACCTGTTTTGCATACATGTTCATATCAAATATACCCCTCTTGTATATAAAAAAAAAGAGAGAATAATCTTATTCAAAAGCAACTGGACTCAAATCAGATATAAATTCTATGTATCCTCAAACGTTTCACTCGTTAAAGAAGAGAGAGAGAAAGAAAGAGAAAGAAAGAGAGATAAAGAAAGAGAGATAAAGAAAGAGAGATAAAGAAAGAGAGAAAAAGAAAGAGAGATAAAGAAAGAGAGACAAAGAAAGAGCTGAGAAAAAAAAATAATAATTATTTCTGCACTTGCCTTTGAACTTTCGTGTTTCTTTTTTTTCTTATAATCATGTCTCAACCTCCAGTTCAACCACCACCACCAGGACCATTACCACCGGCAGGCTTTGTTAGGCCACCTCCCAACTTTCCTCCAGGTGCACCCGGATTTCCCAATGCTCCACCTCCAGGTTCATTTCCTGGACCAGCTGTACCCGCTCCTTCACCAGCGCCATTTGCCAACGCGGTACCACCTGCACCTCAGCCAAAGACTCAAAACGGCATCCCTATTGACAAACAGCCTTTAAATACAACACCTAATCGTACAGTTTATGTTAGTAATTTGAACGAGAAAGTGAAGTTGGATGGTAATTGAAAGCATAAAAATTTTTTTCCGCTTATTAACATGCTCTTGTAGTCTTGAAGAATTCTCTACGCACGTTGTTTAAGCAGTTTGGAGAAGTGTTGGATGTCGTGGCTCACAGAAATATTCGTATGCGTGGACAAGCTTTCATCGCATATCCTGATGAAGAATGTGCAGCTAAAGCAATTAAAGAATTACAACACTTTGTTCTCTATGATAAACCAATGGTCGTTCAATATGCTCGTCATAAATCTGATGTACATGCAAAAAAAGATGGTGATTATGAGACACATTATAAAACAAGACTTGCTAAAAAAGAGGAATTATGGAAATCGCCACTTCCTGGATCTCATAAGCCTACGTTCAAGGCTGGTAAAGCAGCCAGTAAATCCAGAGGTTAGTTTTTTTTTTTTTTTATTCACTAAGGCTCCTTTACTCACTCTTTTTTTATTTATTTATTCCAGGCAAAGGTTCAAACTATAATCCAACTGCTCATATTCCAGACGAATACTTGCCTCCAAACAACATTTTGTTCTTGCAGAATTTACCAGAAACTATTACTCAACAGCAACTTATTGACTTGTTCCAACGCTATCCAGGATTCAGAGAAGTGCGTATGATTCCAGCCAAGAAGTCAATTGCATTTGTTGAATATGAAAATGAGATTCAATCTGCAGTTGCCAGAGCAGAACTATCGGGACATCCTTTGGGCCCGGAGCAATATATGAAGGTGACTTTTGCACGAAAGTAAAACACACATCTTCCCCCCTCTTCTTTCACTTTTTTTCTCTTTCTCTTCTACTCGCGTCGTTTTGGTCATGTATCATACTGTATTTACACAAAAGTCATTGGATAAGAATAAAATAGATATTTAATGCATCTAGAAAAAAGTGATTGACGCAATGTATTAAGTTTTATTATTATTATATTGATTTAGAGATCCCAAACAATTTCTGTCACGTACATAAAAACAGTTTGTCGGGAGACTCCTAAAGCATCCAAGTCATCTACATGAATCTTTAATTGACCAGGTACGCTTTCTTTATGGTTGGAAATGGCAACTGAGAGAGTCAAACGATCATCAGGATTGACTATGCCTTTGCCCTCTTCATCTATACCATTTATTTGGACAAGCTCATGTGCTGGAAACTCAGCTGGGCCTTCAACCGTCACTTGAAACCGTAGTGGCACCTTGGTTGCATGATTGATAATTGTCAACGGTAAACTGTCAGGCATACATGCTGAGTCTGTAAGGTTCGACCCTTCTTCATTTTCTTGATAGTATGTCACTAACTTGAAGTCAAGTCTTTCTTCTTGTAAAGTAAATGTCCCTCTTTCTTCCAAAACACAACGAACCAAGATCGTCTCTTTTACTCTTCCGTCATCAATATCGTACCCATCAAGATCTTCTTCAGCTGGACGAGTTGTCACCCAAAGCTTGGCTAGAACAATACCTGCTGGATCAGTAAACTCTGGACGATTTTGGGGTAACCGAGAGGATTCGTTTGGTGATGCTCTCACACGTACTTCTATACTTCCTAAAGGACCAATAGCGATATCACCTCTGAGAGGAGAATTGGTATAACGTGATAGCACATCAAGGGATACATAATCTTTCAGCTCTGATTCAATATCAGCGCCAATTTCAAAACGAAGATCATCTTCTGTCTTGTTGTGAATAATAAACCAATTATCACAGGTTGTATTTGGTAGCATGATTGGATGATGAAGAGTAGGCAAAACGAGGTCACCACTGCTTGATAATCTTTCAAACCGTAATTCAAATACAGTCATGAGCGCTTTCAGTTGTAAATTCATAATGTTGGAGTTGTTTCGCAGGTTTTCAATATTAATGTCTATGTGATGAAGACCAGATGATTGGTCAGGCATTTCCTTTGGTATAAGCAAGCCTTCGACACGTTGCGTCTTTCGTGAGGGTATATAGAATGTTTTCTGTTTTAGCGCAACTCCGTTTCTATCGAGTGGTGTAAATTTAACAAACGAAGGGCTGTGGATATCGTAGGTGGCAGGAACGTCAGATAGATTGTGTATTTGAAATTCAAAGCGGACTGGCTTGTAGGATGTGCTATGACCAATTTTACCCAAATTGATGTGGTCAACGGATATTTCAGTTCGAGAGACACAGAACAAGGCTTCCAGTTCAAGTGCAAGTACTTCAAGACTCTGGCGTGCGTCATATAACATCATCATACCTTTCAATGGCCCACTTTTTCCTTGAAGTGCCAAGGAACGTCCATCATCATTTAGCTTATCAGCAGAAGGACTGTTGATGCGAACACGTACCCTTTGGCCAGGCTGTAGAGCGAATTGACCACTTCTTTGGTTAAAGACAGGATTCTTGTGCTTCACTGCGATAGTTTTCACTTTGTCCTCATCTACTATCCAACCAGCAGCAATGTCAAGATCACTCAGTACCACAAGATGCATAGGTTGCCCAGATGTATTAGCAATATCAAGCTCACGTACATAGTGCTTCATAATATCCTGTTCTGGTAGATCTAAGAGTTGTAAAGCTGGTTTCTGGTGGTCTTCATCATGAAGCAAAGGGCGTACATAAATGCTTTCCCATTTAATCATTGGTAGAGGATCCGCTTCAAGATGTTCCGTTTGATCATCAGCAGTACCATGTTGATGGTTTGTCAAAAGGGTACTATGCAGCAGCTTCTTGGAAGGAAGTGCCCATGCATCTAATTTCTTGCAGTCCACAAATAAGCGAACGTCTATCTCAAAGACTTCTTGACTGTTTCTCTTATTGGTGACAATAAGTTTCTCTGTCAATAAGCCGTACTGGTAGGCATTGACACGGAAAGTGATCTGAGTTAAGGACGACGTGACAGCAGCCATATCATCATAAGAGCACCGGCGGCTTCCATAGCCTGAACTGTCTAGCTCCAAGTTAGTACCGTGCTGTGTCTTGCCATTAGTACTAATACCCATGTCGATGCCTCCTCTTTGCTTCGTGCTTAGCCATCCATTTAGCGTACCACCACGTCTATCCAATTCAATATTTCCTGTTGCGCATTCAACTTCATAATCCAGAGGTAACTGTCCAGATTTATTGGTGATAGTAAACGCACCATAAAAGTCCTTGTCGAGCAAGTCAGTATAGCCGAGGTTAATCACTCGATCTGACACTTCCAGATGCGATTGTCCGATGATAGAAGTGAATTTTACGGTTTGAGTCAGCATAAGAAGCATTTCGTCTTGGTTTCTTTCATCCTTTTCATGAATAAAGAATTTGATACCTCCAATCAGCTCACGGCACTCATCCGCAGAGTTATTACCAAGATAGCCTGTTAAGAGATTAGGTTGAACTGCAACCCAAACAGTGGTCATACCACCGCGCTTCAAAGGCATCATATCAACAAGACCACGTTCACCAGCTTCGTCCATAAAAATTAACACTTGATGTGCCAAGTTACTTTGACAGGTTATATATATATCCCTTCCAGACGTATTTTCCACCAGTAAAGGCGTGACTTGAGAATACTTGGAACCGGGATCAACATAGGAGAAGCCCAAGTCGAGGACACCGTTAGATTCATCATTAAGTGAAGGGAAATCAAGGTAACTTGAGTAATGGACAAGGCATTGCGTAGTAAACGATTGAAGGGCATGTGTACGCTTGTTTCTAATAGAGAACGTGTACTGATGTTTCCCTATCTTGCTAGGTTTTAATGAATAAGACACCTTTCTTGTTTCGTGTGGCTTCAATATCATTCCTCCACCATCTTGAACAACTTCAAACTGGAAGACATCATCCTTGGGATCGCCAATAATTTCAAAACCAACAGGTTCATCAGATTCATTCGCCATACGGACATAGAACACTGCTTTTTGATCAATCTCGATACGACCACTGTCAAAGAAATCGCGCTCTAGCTTCAAATAATCCTCGTTTTCTCTCTGTCCCTCCTCCTTCATTTCGGGGATATTTCCTTCAACAAATGGAGATTCTGAAAGAGAACGCACTGGTGTAGTAACAATACTGACCGTACCGGAGACAGGGGTACTTTCAGCTTTGGAGCTGCCGTCACCATTATCCTTTGTTAAAGCATCGACAAACAAAGCTTCATCTGCAAACACATTGGCAGTATAGACAACACTTTTGCAGACATCTGTGTTTTTGTATTCATGAACCAGGATACGTCCCTTGATAGATATAGGTTGGCTTTTTGTAGGTATATCAGAAGTATGCAGAGGTCTTGGCACAGGTTTGAATGATACCCGGACTGTCTTGGTGGCATGGGCATCCAATGGAAATACAACGCTCTCTGCCGTCTTTTTAAACACAGCACCACCTTCCTTTGCAGCATTTGTTAACGCTAATGAACTACTTGATGATGAAGAACCGAGAGGTGTATCAGGTAATGCAGTGTCCTTTGCTCCAGTAGCTGGAGCAGACTTTGAATCCGCTTGATCCAAGTTTTTCAACTTTGCCAACTTGCGCAGATACTTTTTAACTTTATCCGGCTGAGCCTTACGTTTAGCAATTTTGAGTTTCTGCTCCAAATTTTCAATCTCTTCTTCTGCTTCTTTTGATATTGTATTGGTTTCATCATCCTTGACATCAAAGTCAAATTCACCATAAAAGTGGCCAAAGTCTACTTCATTTGGATCCACGCGAACTTCAAACATACGTGATTGCTTGTTCGTGTTGGTCAGGACAATTGATTCTGAGCGAGGACATGTTTGGTCTATTAGACAATCACCAAACGTTATCTCCAAAGACTTGATCAAGAATGTAGAAGGTTTTCGCACTTGAGCTTTCAACAGCAACACCTGGTCGTTCGTTCTGTCCCTAATGTTTTCTACAATCAGCTTCTCCATAAAGGGGCCAGGTAATGTGGGTTCAAAGATAAATTCTACCTCCCGTTTACCATAAGCCCTTACGACACCATATCGACCGGCATCCAGTTCGATATCACCCGAAGCAATAGACCCTGACTTACGGATGGCGTACAGCAATGGCGTCTCACTCCGGTTATGAAGCACTATGGTTTTGGTATGCCGTTCATTTCGTTCCACCAAGCCGAAATTAATGTTCTTTTGACCCAAGTCCATGACTGATCGACATAGCTGAGAACGTAGTATGACTTCACGAACAGGTATATCAGCATTATCCAGATCAAGCAGATTTTCAAATTCAGTTTGCTCAATGTTACGATCAAACTCCAAAAGCCTCAAAAAGACGCGGGCATCTTGTTTCTTAGGTGCAGACTGTATGTGTGGTTTTGTAGCGCTTGCTGGTGTCATGACAACAACCACTTCCTCCTCTTGCTTAGGATCCACGCAGACAACAGATGTAGGCACCAAAATCTTTTTTTCAATCAACCGGTTTAGCTCACGTCTCCAAGCCAATTGATAACGAACAAACTGTTCTTCTGCAGCTTGTTTTGGAAACAGAGGTGGAGCCGCCTTAGATCCATGCTCAAGTACAGAAATAAGGTCCTCAAATGGAACTCGAGACTTGCCAGCGATATCAGACCAATCCAGATTTTTCCTTGACTTGTATCGAGCAGCAGTAATCCCCAAAGACCGCTTCGTTTTAGCACTTCTCGTCCCAAAACTATCGTGACGTCCAATGTTGTCCAAAATCTTGACAGAAGCAACATCCCTCTTACCTGTTGTAACAGTCAGCTTCTTAGTAGAGGGTGTTGACGATGCTGAGCTCGATGGTGAGGAGCCGTTAGAGTTTTGTCGATGTTGAACTAATCGACTCCGTTTAAGAAGCTCTATAGTTTCAGGCGCCATGTCTTTTCCGTTGGCAATGCTGATCAATCGGCCATGGCGCGTATTCTTGAGCAAAGGCGTATTTGGGTCAATCTGAATGATTCTTCTCTTCTTTGCCTTTATGGGAGGTAAAGCTAAATCAAGGTAGGCAGTAGATAAATGAACCTGATCCATTTTAAGCTGCTGAATGCAGGCTTGTATCTTCTTGGACGCCAAAGAATGCTTATTATTGTCACTGATCGCTTTTTGCTGTAAAACATTTGTATCATCCGAGAGCTTGGCTTTTGTATTGGACGTAATACGACGACTACTGAAGGATTCCGGGGACGGTTTAGAACGCCTTCGAGGAGTGACTGAACGGGAAGAGAGGTTAGGTACACTGTAATTTTTGTATTTAAGCGTAAATGCATCGTTACCTTCATTCATCTCTGCTTGTATTTCTGATTGATCTTTACTGCTCTCTTCTTTTTCAATAGATTCTGCTGTGATGGAATTCAGCAACTTTGAGGTTGGAGGCGACGATGCAGCTGATGTTAAAGCATCTTCGGCTGGCTTTTGCTTATTTCTTGTATAAATAACAATGTCTCCAGGTAGTGATGTTGTAATCTCTAAAGTCAATGGCTTGTCTCGAATGTTCTCAATCGTGAACGTTCGAATCGCAGGCGAATTCAAAGCGATCGACCCAAAATCCAAGAAGTTAGCACCAGTTGCAGTCAGGATACGATAAAACAGAGAATGAAATGTCACTCGGTTCTTATCAATATTGGTACTGTGAACTTCAATGATCTGATCGTTGTCCTTGTTTAGATAATTCACCAAAGTAATCTGTTTACGGTAATCTGGGTTGACTTTACGAGGGTACAAATCTAGTTTAAGCTCGACATAACTCCTGGGCTGTATCGTAATTTCGCCTCGTTGGCAATTTAGGACCTTTGAGATGAACTGCAGTTCGACTCGAGCCACAATGTCAGATCTGTTAAAGATCTTGATGGGCAATGATTTCAGTGTGCCCACGTCAGTATCGCCGAAATTAATCACTTTAGGAATAACTTCAACAAACGAAGTACATGTTCTTGCTCTACATTGAATCACCTTTCGCTGTTTAGGTTCTGCAGATCGAAATGTACCATACTCAAGCATGATTCTAAAGCTTCTTCGAATCAATTGGCCAGCATTAAAGTCGTTGATGGACGCATCTTTTTGTGGACGATAAGACACTTGAATGGTTCGCTCTGTACCTGGCTTAATTACGAGATCTTCGATTCGAGTGTAGTTCTCGGCTGCCCCTTGAACTGCTTGTGCTACATTTGAAGCATTGGCAGTAGTACCAGCAGTAGTGGCCATAGTGGTTGAATTGGTAGTAATACTGATACCATCACTCCAAGAGCTTGTTTCTGTATACAAGGCATTGATCTCTCCAACTGTACCGTAATCCGAATCAGAATCCTCGACAATTGTAGGCTGAGAAGGGAAGTAGACACGTGAACCACTAGGCGGTAATTCGGTCACAGGTGAAAGCACGCTATCGGGTTCAGTGACTGTGCGAGATGGCGTTGGTGATGTCGACCTGGAGCTAAATTCACTGTTCTGACCTGACACTTCACTATATCCTGCAACAGGTGTTGTTGCTGTAGTAGGCGTTGTAGGCGTCGCAGTACGATTACTGCTATTGTTACTGTTGTTAAACTTTCGCCTGATGAACCTTGACGCTGGTGTTGGTGTAGATGATGTGTTATCGGGTTGTGTATCATCAGCAGCTGTATCTTGTTTGATATCAAAGATAACTTCAGCACCTTCTGGAATAAACTTGACTTCCACAGGACTTTCACTGATATTGTTCAATACAATTTGTTGAACAGCCCAAGTACCCGATATACAGTCTCCAAAATCAACGACTTGACCACTACTCACAATCAACGTTTCTTTTCTCAAGACAGACCGCACGGTCGCGTGCACTTTGGTTTGTACGACATTTCGAGAGTCATTTGCATTTTCCAGTTGCAAATCATAATTAAATTCGCCTACTTCTTTTGGCATAAAAATGACACGAATTTGTCTTGTTGCATAACTTGCGAGTGACGTATATGAATTATGTATTGGATCACCTGTGAGGACATCAATGAATTGGAGTGAGTAATTTGAGTAAGCAACTAAATCAGATATGTTGAGTAGCCAAAAGAGGTCGATTTCTGATCGATTATGGATAGTAAAGTCCTTATAATATGTCTCTCCTAGCACGCAATCATCAAAGTTAAGTCCGGTTTGTGTGATGTCTGTCCATAATGCAGATTGACATACACTTGCTCTAAATTTGACAGAGACTTGATAGTCGGCTAAGGTCGAAGTAGACAACACATCCTTATGATCATCCAATGAAGGTGACATCGTATCAAGATAATAACCGAAAAAGAATATACTTCCAGTGACGTTGAATATGTTGAATGTATGTGAATCCTCTTCATCCAAGATGGTATTATAATCACTTGTATCTTCTGGTAAAAATGCGAGTATAAATGGTCTAGTCTCGTTAGGTTTGAGTTCAATCTGATCAATATGGTTGATATAATTGAAGAGTTGATTAAAAGGATGATCTTGCCGAGACCAATCGACTGTATTTGTAGTTGCAGAGAAATCGGAAAGATTGGAAATATTCTCGTTTTCAAGTTGAAAGGCGATTTGATTTCGTAAGTTAGAGCGCATTTTAATTGAAATGGGTCGATTGGAGAGATTACGTAGATGTAAACGTCGAAGTGCATGTAAACCATTGAGATAGACGTTGTCCAGTGTTATTCTACCATGAACACCGACAAGTTCAAACATGGTTGTATTCTTTTCTAAGGCTATTATTGCTGCGGTGTCCTGGTTATTCATTATATTTGTTAATCTATAATGCATTAGATCTTGTCATATTAAACAAAGGTATAGGTTACCATATATAGTGAATCAAGGTGATGCTATGTACAAAACGAGAAAGAAAGAAAGAAATAGAGAGAGAGTAGTGACAGTGGTCTTTTGATTTCTCTTTATGCAAAAAGGAAAAGAAGAAAAGAAAAGAAAAAAAAAGAGAGAGAGAAATATATATATAAAAAAAATGTTGCACCAGATGAACTGACAAAGTTTAGATACACACACAACAATATATACAAAGCCCGATGTTGTATGTGTGTGTAATCCACTAGATGTCACGTGTACAGCTTGATCGAATGATTGTCCTCGGGGAAAGTTCTGATTCCGAAAGACCATAGACAAAGGACAAGATGACGATATGATGTATATTCCCTTGAGAATGTTGCGGTCAATATCATGTTTTAAGTAAAAAGAGAACAAGGATTTGTCAATGATGGTACAGCTTTTCTTTCTTTCTTTTTTATTATGCGTAGAATTGGATACAAGGGAAAAAAAGACTTGATGAGACTAGTAGCTTTTGCATAAAGTGATGGAGCATCTCACAGAGCAACTTATTAATAAATAAATAAATAAAAAAAACAGGTTACTATAACCTTACTGTCGAGATATGCATAAAATTAATCCTATGAAAATCAAAGAAATATATGAGTACATGTTTTGATTTAGACTACAAAAGTAGTTGATAAAGCGTGGTCAAAAAAGAATAAGGTTTCCAAAACAAGACCTTGATCTTGACTCATCTCGTCAAGCTTGGCTCTTTTAAAGAAAGGAATAACAACAGTAAAGTCAGTGTAATGACAGGGCATTATTTCAATTTTATCATCATTCTAAATGTGTTAGATCAGTACTACCTTGTTATGGACAATGCACCGGCCCATATGAACACTAGTATTTAAAAAGTACATTGTGGCCTGTGGACATCCTTGGGTTTAGCTTCCTATCCCCGTATTCACCCGAATTTAACTCATCAGTGGAATGGTTTTGGCTTGTATAAAGAGAAGAACTACTGCAAAAGCAGTCCTCATGTATTGTGTAAACATTGAGGACATTTGACAGTTGACCGCCAATCAAGTTTCGGTTTACCGTTTGTATGACGAGTTCAATTTGTTGTATGAGGATCCCAAGGTTACTAGGTCTAGTCTCATCCCAAGATAAGCTGTGCAGCTACGGTAACGATGGATACTTCATATCAACAATAACGTGCCCACTTTAAGAACTATATTCTCGCAACATCAATTTTTTGGTCCTGTGCAAGACACCTCGTGGTGCCCAGCTTTTTAGTTTATATCCTCTTTCATGTTGCTGTGTGCTTTGTGATAGCATAACTGCAGGCATCTTTCATCCTGCTTTACCTCTCTTTGCCTCGCTTGCAAACATGGTTTTAATAAACACAATATAAAGCCTTTTAACAATACATTCGAGTGTATAACAATACAAAATAATATCAATTCGTAAAGACTTCCTTTCGGATCAAGAGTGAAGAATGAAACAAGATAAACTATCAAGCGCTTGAAAAGAGTTGATTAAGCCAGTCAAAAGAACTTTTTGGGGACACTTAGCGGAAAGAATTCTTTGATAAACTGCAATTTTTATTGTTGACGGCTTATCACTTCATCATTGACAGCTGTAAAGGGTGTGCTACATGTTGTCACCACTGTCAGCAGAGCAAGGGCGGCTCTACGGAGAAAAAAAAGACCGGTTTTGCTCCGCAAAAGCGCGAATCAGATTATAAAAACGATCGTCCAATCAAAATTTGATAAAAAAGCTTTTGTGCTATTCGTCAAGAAGATTCCCAGTCACCAAGATTGCTCCTCACACTGATACTTTTTCCCCCTCCCTCTCTCACATTTTTTCTTCTTTTGTTTACTACGCATAAACATGTTGGGAAGAACATTAAGACAATCCGTTCTAAGAGCAAGCTTCTCTACAGCTAAAAGGACAGCAATTCCTGCTACTTATCGTCTATTCTCTACTGGATTGACAACCAAGCAGGAAGCAGAAGCCATTAAGCCAACAGAAGGTAAAATAAGGAGATAAGGGCTATATTTTTGTGCTAAAACATAGCCTTGCCATAGATTCATTAGGTTTCGAACAAACAGCAGTCAAAAATGAAGGTCGACCTATTTATCTTGATATGCAAGCTACTAGTCCTATGGATCCTCGTGTGCTAGATGCTATGCTTCCATACATGACTGAATTATACGGTAACCCTCATTCAAGAACTCATAAATATGGTTGGGAAACTGAAGAAGCCGTTGAAAAGGCTAGAGAGGTACAACTTTTATTATATTGAAAGGAAAAAAGGGTTATCTAACGTTGTTATCATAGTATGTGGCCAAATTGATTAATGCTGACCCCAAAGAAATCATCTTTACTTCTGGTGCAACTGAATCAAATAATATCAGTATCAAGGGTGTTGCCAGATTCTACAAGAACAAAAAGAGACATATCATCACTACCCAAACTGTAAGCATAGGCGAGGGAGCACATAATAGTGAGCTTATTCGTTTAATATAGGAACATAAATGTATTTTGGAATCCTGTAGATCTTTGCAGCAAGAAGGCTTTGACGTAACCTACTTGCCAGTTCAATCCAATGGCCTTGTCGACTTGAAGAAACTCGAGGAAGCCATCCGTCCTGATACCGCCCTTGTCTCCATAATGACCGTTAATAACGAAATTGGTGTTATCCAGCCCATTGAAGAGATTGGCAAATTGTGTAGGGCGAAAAAAGTCTTCTTCCATACTGATGCTGCACAGGCTGCCGGTAAGGTTCCTCTGGATGTGAATTCCATGAACATTGACTTGATGAGTATTTCGGGTCATAAATTATACGGCCCTAAAGGCGTCGGTGCTCTTTATGTTCGTAGAAGACCAAGAGTTCGTTTGGAGGCGGTGCAGAGCGGTGGTGGACAGGAAAGAGGTATCAGAAGCGGTACCCTTCCTCATCCTCTTGTTGTTGGTTTAGGCGAGGCCTGTAAGATCGCTGTAGAAGAGATGGAGGTAAGCTATAGATAATGATATATCCTAGTGATGAACCGTGCTTTGTATGCGGCACGTTTATTATATATAAAGAAAAAGCTACAATGGAGTAAAAATATGTTTTTACGATGACCATTGTGCAGGGGTTCTGAAGGATAAAATGTGTGTACATGATCATTGTTTATTCATTCTATTCATAGTACGATCACCAAAGAATATCTAACCTGTCTAAACGACTGATTGATGGAATTACATCCAAGATTGAACATGTTTATCGTAACGGTGACCCTGTGCACAGTTATCCTGGTTGTATCAACCTATCATTTGCATATGTCGAAGGTGAATCACTCATCATGGCTTTGAAGGATATTGCATTGTCCTCTGGATCTGCTTGTACTTCTGCATCACTTGAACCTTCCTATGTCTTGAGAGCTTTGGGTGCAGATGATGAAATGGCACACAGTTCTATTCGTTTTGGTATTGGACGATTCACAACTGATGAAGAAATTGAATTTGTAATTAAAAAGGTCAACCAACATGTTGATAGATTAAGAGAAATGTCACCTTTATGGGAAATGGTTCAAGAAGGTATTGACTTGAAGTCCATTCAATGGTCACAGCATTAAGCTTCTCCCTTATTTATGAAATAATAAAACTTGTAATATCACCTGCTAAATAAACCACTATTAAAGAAGATATGGAAATACGTACGGGCGCATTACAGCTTTATTAATAGTTGTATAGAAAAAGAAAAGTGTATGGTACAAAATAAACATGAATAAATAGATAGGAAGCAAAGTTTAGACGTAGCCTTTGTAGGTCCTTGCTGTACTATTTAAATTATTCGTAGGTGGAGTGTCATGCTTCCCTTGTACTGACCTTTGGTGTGGGCGATATGGCCCCACTGGATTGTTAGAGACCATTTGTGAAAACCTGTTGAGAAGTGAACTAGATCTATTGACTCTATTATCCTTCTCATTCAATTGACCATACTCCCAATCCCTGTGTCCTTCATTTTCTATTTGGGCAGAGCGAACAGATGCCGTGCGTTTTACTTTGGCTGCTAAATTATTAGCAAAGCTAAACTTTTGCGATAAGCTTCGCGACATCATATCACCCGTTGATGCTCGTTTTCTTTCAAAATCATCAAGGCTGTGACGCGTAATAGTAAGGCTTCTTCTAAAAAGTTCGTCTAATGATTCCTTGGATCCTTTACGTAACGAGTCTATACTAGCCCTTGCCAAATCTGTCGTGTCTTTTAATTTTTTCAGTCGAATTGATCCAGTGGATGACATAGAAGATGTATCGCTCCAGTCACCGTTGAATAGTCCACTGCCTCTCTTATCGTTGGCTACTCCTGGTATCACTTTCCCCGATGCAGCTACTTGCGATCGTGCTTCTCGAATAGCGTTTGCTGCATTCAACACAATTTGTAAATCATCAATTGGATAATTCTACAAGAAAGATAAGATTTTTCTTTTCTTTTAGGTGAGATATGAATTACCTGTAAAATGCGCATATTTTCAGAAAAGTCGCCATTCATAAGCTCCTGACGTATACAGCTATTACATAAAGTTAATTTATATTTTGGAGGGGGTAGTATATTATCACTTACACAAGCATGGCAACAGAAAAGTCTAGTAAAAATTCAAATCGACTGTTCTGTTCTTTATCTTCTTCCTGCATCGCTCTATCTGCTAATACAGAATCCCAGAGCCGTATTACGTCAGGCAGATCCCATTCTTGGGAACACAGGACAGTGATCCATCTGAATGCATAGTATTGCTCCTTGACATCCTTTTTCCGTAAATCACGAAATAGAGCCCTATCATACCATGCCAATCGTTGGTTCATCCTCCAAAGGGTTGCATTGATACCTGTACAAGCGTCTGAATCGAGAGATCGCACAAAGTGATCTCTGACATCCGACATGAGAGTGGTGAATACGAAAAAGGCATCTGCTTCTGCATATGCTTGTGACTCGGAATCATCATCTGCCGCCTTTGCAGCAAATACATAGTAAATAGGCGCAAGTAATTCGTTCATGCCTTGCACATAGCCCACACCTGGATTCAATTTGGCATAAATAAACAAAATACGCTCAATCACTTCCCAATGATAGTCCTGAATGTATGCATCGCCCAGCTTTGATTGCTGCTCGTGTTCTCTATTACCGCTTTCATCATGTAAATGGGCTATGCGCTTAAATAACGACCTGCGTGTTGGAATATAAGGACATATGGGTTCTAAATGCTGAATTGATGCTGTTGAGGATGAGTGCTTCTTGCTGAATTTGGGTAATAGGCTGCTTGAGTGGTTTGATTTTATGAATGCACTGGATAACTTGCGTACAATATTACGAGGCGCCGAAATGATTTCATTTCCAGTTTCGAGCATGCCGGATGACAATGAACGTGCAGAGCTTTTCGAGTTAGATCTTGCTCTTGTTCCTGAGTTTAGTGTTGACGTAGTCCCTGCTGTTGCTGCAGGATTAGGACTCGAGATGGTAGAGAGTTTAAGTGACTTTTTGGATGCAGTTGAGGATGACCTTGGTCTCCCTCTTAGACCAAATGAAAATCGTCGTGTTTTGCCGTCCTTTTCATTGTGTGGTTCTTCGAGTATGACTCCGTTACCTAAAAGTGGATCTCCATCATCAATAGTATGCTGTTGTTGTTGTTGAGCAGGGGGAGGAGGAGGGGATAATGGGTTCAATGGGTTTAAAGGTACATGTAGCTGAAAGAATGCAAAATCTGGTAAAGTACGTCTGATGTCCTTATCAATTTGTTCTAAAGTTGTATTATCTTCAAAATAGCTCGCCCATTTGGAACCCAGTTGATCGTTCAAAGGCTAAAATAATAAAATTAAATCTTGATGTCAAAGATAAAGTATGGATATTTACATGATCGACCGAGGGCGGTTCTTCTGCTGGATCCTCGAGTAAATCCTTTACCCAATTCTAATAGTGATTATGATTATATATGTACATCAGTTTCGAGTCATCGATTGATTTGTTATATAATAGATTGTGTTTTTTACATAATAGCTCAATCTTTGGCTCTTCAGTATGCTTGCCCAAGTTCTTTTATCTGGTGGTAAATAGCCTAAAAGTACTTTCCATGCCGTTGACCGTAAACCTGGTTCGTCTGGTATGCCTAATATATATATATAAGTGCTACTGTTATATATACATGTATATGTATTACCATTGAAGCAAGCTTCTCTAAAGGTCTTCATATCTATTACAGGTATCCAGTCATGGTTATTACTATTGTTGTCATGATCATCTTGTACAGTCAATGTTGAACGAAAGTACTTTAATCTACTCATATAAGTCAGACTGCTATTATATTTGCTTGTAAAAATAAAAATACCTCTCTTTATAACTTATCTCCATACAAGGCTTTTAAATTGAACTAAAAAGTTTAAAAAAAAAGGGTAAATGTTAGATTTTTAAAAAAGTGTAGGCTATGTGGGCGGGGTTTAGTTCGACAATTGTCAAATGAGACTCAAGCACCTTTGTACACATTTACATAACCTTTGGAGCAGAAAACATACAGGTATGACCATTTCTTTAATTGACATCTTGATAAAAAGTCAATCAGAAGCCTTATCTTCTCCACATAGTATTTCTGTCAAAGGGACGACTTTTTCCCCCTATTGATAAATAGACCTCCACTATACATTGATTTCCTTTTTTTTTTTTTACACACATTGAACATTATAGTTTGTGTCTTTTTATGTAACAAACACGGCTAAATCCAACCTAAAAGAAAGTGGTCGGGATTTCAAAAGTAAAAGTAGGATTGCATTCATCGGCGGACAAGTGATTTATGCTTTTTTTCTAAAAGCTGAAATTGAAGTTTTCAATGCAACTTGTGCTTTCCTTTATTTCTAATTCGCTTTTTATCTGTTGTCTTTAATGCCACTTGGGAAAGATACTATATTTATTATATCGCTTTTACTTGTGTCACATTGTATATTGTACTCTTGGAAAAGCACACATGGAATAGACTCAGACTTGTTAAAACGCGATGAGTCCAAGGTATACTTTGGGATCATGTATGAAAGAAAGTTCTTTAAAACATGTTCAAGTGCGACAATGTTCGTCTACAGGTTGATCAATGTGCCTTTGTACTTGAACATTGTGCTGATGCAACGCCAGGTTTAATTAATTATATACAATGGTATTATTGTTCATCAACAAAACCAATCGTATTCATTCTAATGGTAATAATAATAATAATAATAACAAGTAAAACTGACCTACTTGACTAGTGCTTTTGGTTACTATTCTTATTTGGTTTTGTAGGAATAGCTGCCTCCGACTTTTTCTGTAAGTGTATCTATTATATATTCGCTGATATGAAAAATATAACCATCAATAAAAGGTCCAAACCTTCAAACAATCGCATCCGTTTTACATTTATCGGAGAGCTTAGTAAAGTAGATCACCATTCTTTTTATACACGAAAAACTAAAGCATACTATAGACAGGTGTCACTTTCCTAGCCTTTGGTAATGGCAGCCCAGATTTATTTTCGACGTTCAGTGCCATGCAGTCTGATTTAGGATCACTTGCTCTAGGAGAACTCATTGGAGCAGCATCATTTATTGTTAGTGTAGTAGCAGGGTAAGATATATATATATATATATACAGCTGTGTCCCTGTTTCATCCAACTCAAAGACAAAGTGGATAGATCAATGTGTGCTATCAAGCCATTTAGAGCTAAAAAATTCAGCTTTATTCGAGATGTATCCTTTTTTGCTTGTGCGATTGTGCTTGTTATGATCATTGTTTCAGACGGACTGATACATATGTATGAAGCGATTATCTTGATCCTCTTTTACATCGTCTATGTCTTGGTAGTGGTTGGTGGAAACTATTATATGAAGCGTAGATCAAATTATTTAAACCTAGTTGAGAGAGCTCGCTTGGAATACGAAGAGAACAATAGAGATGTCGATGATTTGATCAGAGGGAACTTTTTACATGATGCATCTGATACTTATAATGCGAATGAGATGGAGCTATATGATGAAGGATTTGAAACAGAGGGGTATCAGGATCCAGTACATTCTAGGAATGGTATACATCCCAAGTTACGTATTAGAACATCGTTGTTCTCAGCTATAGAGGTAACATGAAAAGGAAAGAGAGAAGGGGAGATAGTAACAGTCTATAGTTTCAAGACGTTGTTCAATCTTTAAAGAATACTACCATTAATTTCCACTATCAGCCTCATCAACCATCATCGATACCAACGCAATTTGAAAGATATGCAGATGAGATATCACTCCATAGAGCAGAAAGTAGAGCCGACCATCAAGATACCTCAACGACTGTCAATAGATTCACACGACTGCTACAAAAGTGTTTCAATACGACATCAGTGTACCAGATTAAGCGTGATATCTCCATCTGTCTCTTTCCTAGCCTGATTGACTTTTATCAAAAGCCCATATTTAGTAAAATTACGTCTGCTCTGTCCGTGCCAGCCACCTTTTTGCTAGCGACAACCTTGCCTGTGGTAAAAGAAAGTGCCATCACCCCTAGGGGCATTGAGCTAAATGATAACACAGTGAATATGTTACGAGATTATCGTGAAGACGAGATTGAAAGAACTGATTCCATAAGAGGATCTTGGAATAAATGGCTTACGGCTATCCAGCTGATGGGTGCTCCAGCACTTATATCCTTTGTACTTCTGAGTCAATCCTTAGTATCTGCTGTCATCATTCTTCCTATCTTGCTCGGAACAGGTCTAATCCTCTCCATTACCTTTTGGCTAACTACATCTCATGCACGACAGCCTAGACTCTATTGGATGATGTGCTTTCTTGGGTTTGGAGTTGCCATAGTTTGGATATTCTTGATTGCAAATGAAGTTGTTAGTGTTTTGCAAGCCATTGGCATGGCTCTTGGCGCTAGTGAAGCTATACTTGGATTGACCATATTTGCATTGGTAAGTGCTACATGAATAAACATATATATTAAAGGGAGGGGGACCAGCATCAACTCTGCTTTGTTAGGGAAATAGCTTGGGTGATTTTGTGGCCAATGTGACAATGGCTAAACTAGGATACCCCTTGATGGCTATCAGTGCTTGCTTTGGTGGCCCCATGTTAAGTAAGATAATTACGTTTGTTGATTTTCAGTGATTGACCCTTTTTGTATAGACATCATGTTGGGTGTAGGTATAGGAGCTACTTATGTAACATCTCAAAGAAACGAACCTTATGCAATTAACGTGTCGCCAACGATCATTGTTTCTGCGATTGGCCTGCTTGTTGTATTAATATCCTCACTTGTACTTGTGCCACTGAATAATTATCGTATGTCAAAGATGTTTGGATATAGCTGGATTGTCATCTACATTGTCTGTACCGTTATTAACTTGTATATTGAAATCAAATCATAAGAATAAAAAAATATAAATGTATAAGTGATGTTTATTTTAATCTGCCTTTTTATCACTTGGCGAGGGACTACTACTGGATTTGTCTTCTAATTCTTCCTTTGTTGGTGGATCTGTAACCACTGTAAGCATGTAAGCAGAAGCAGCCTGGGCAATACCATATCCGATAATTCCAAAGATGGGTGTCTTTACCATAATATAAGCAATAGCTGAAAACCCAAACAAGATGTCCTTTCTACCACTAAACCAACGGCGCTTTTCCTTATGTGACATGCGCATCCTGACAAAGTAAGGTTCGAGTAATTCACGTGTCAAGGATCGCATACCGATCAATGCTCTGATCAATTTCATGGTAGCCCAACGAGGAAGAAAAAAGAAAAAGATACCAACGGCTACAGATTGAGTTTTGCCTAGAGCCTTGTATGATGTGTAAGCACCTTGAAGGATTAATTAGAGAATAATGATAGAAGGGGGTTATATATGTTACCTGCAAGTGGGAATACAAATTGACCAACTATGGGTACAAATGATAAAAGAAAGAGCAGTAAACCAAGTCGTACTTTCTTCCATGTTCGCTTGATGTATTC
Source organism: Rhizopus microsporus ATCC 52813 (assembly GCF_002708625.1). Taxonomy (NCBI): domain Eukaryota; kingdom Fungi; phylum Mucoromycota; class Mucoromycetes; order Mucorales; family Rhizopodaceae; genus Rhizopus; species Rhizopus microsporus. The sequence continues at coordinate 29,585 of NW_019671921.1, read as the reverse complement.
CTTCATCTCAATCCAGTAGTTTATTTTCAATTTTTGGTTTCCCAATACTGCAGCATAAGGAGGCCGATTAGGATGAAGCTCATCAAGGAATCGTAATGATTCCATGAATAATTCATCTAATGGTTTAGGATAAACATATCGCATAAATAAGATGGCTAACAAAGGGACAGCTGCCATGATTTCTCGGATAAATCGATTGACTGAGCTTAAGATGTCCTCAATTCGTCCAGCTTTATCGCTCATGAATATTAACAGAATAAACCTGAGGATATGAATGGGTGTGGATATCAATACGTTGATGAGGCCAAGTAGGATGAATGAAATAATGGATAAATAAATAAACACTTTGATAAAACGTTGCTTGCGTAGGTTTGGATTTTGAATGACAAGCCGAATACCTTCTACTGCGTAATTAGCTCCCTTCTCGAGCCCAGTTAATGTCCATGGTGCCATGTCTTTTAGGAAAAGAAAAAAAAAAGTGGAGTGAAAAGAGTTAAAGCAAAAATAACAGTAGCCTTTTTTCAATGACGTGACTTTTTGACTCACTTGGTTTTATCCTCTCTTTACAGCTCACCCCAATTCAGGCACAATTATTATTATATCTTTACAATTAATAAATTTGGGAAGTTAAAGCTGATAAGGTATAGTTGTTTATATAAACGTTCATCTAATGTCTTTTACATGGCTATAATTTAGATAAGATGTATATACATATATATATATGCATGCAGAGCCTTAGCAGCCATACTTCCCTGCTTTATGCTGCTATGGCTGTCATTTCCCTCCCTCTATTAATACCCCCCTTTCTGTATGCGTAAACCTAAATGGTTAAAATCAACCTATCACTTTTCTCTCTCTCTCTGTCTGTATGTCTTTATATATAAATCAATGTCTTTTCTTTTATTCAACAGCAACTTTATGCTTGCTTCTTCTTTTCCCACTCTTCAGGAGTAAAAGATTTCTATAAGAAAAAAAAAAAAAAATCAGAATCTGGCCAATGATTCCAAAAGTTTTATTACCTGAGTAAAAGCGTGTACTTTACTGATTTCTTCTTTTAATGCTTCATTAACAAGTTTATGTCTAGCCAAAAGGCGCTTTCCTTCAAACAAAGGCGACACAATCACCACTTCGAACATTTGTCCACAACCTGCTGACAAATCTTCAACTTCCTATCTTGTTTTTAGTTCAAGCAGCAATAAATGAGAATAGCAATTTACAGCATGCTGTGCTTGAAGGCGTTCAATAATAACTGCCTTGAGTGATTCAGAAGTAATACCAGAGTTGGTTGACATTTTAACAAGACAAAAGGGAAGTAAAACTACGGTCGGGATTAGTTTTTTAGACAGACAAAAATTTGAATTCAGATATGTTGTGTTCTCAAGGTTCGTGTTGAGGTACATCAAAAAAAAAAAAAAAGATACAAGAAAAACTATCTACTTTTATTATTTCTCTAAAAAACGGATTTTTGAATAACAAGGTGTGTCTTGGGAGGCTTGCCATAGATGGGTTCATGTGTTTCTATAGAAATAGTTAGCTAAACATCGCAAATAGTGTGACGATCACTTACTGATTATTTCACTGTAGATCTTGCTGACAGTTTCATCCCATTCTTCACGGAAGAAGGAGGCACCAGTAGGCTTCAATCCATAAGATTGTGCTAATGCCTTGACATCAAAGGCCTCTCGTTGATTTACTTGAAGATCGATCTTGTCCTGACCCTCGTTAGGTTGTTCAAATGCAATCAAGGTGTATCTGTGATATTTGGTTCCCTTTTGAGGGTGAGGTGGAACATAGTCTAGTACAACATCACCACCTGTCACTATTGATTCTGTAGCTGACAATGGAACATTGGCTCTGTTCAAATGATCGATTAGTTTACGTGTATAAAAAGAATAAAGAACTTACAATAACCAGTGACAGTGTTGCTGATAAGCCTTGTTAGCCACATCAGGTGAATCTACATTGTGTGAATACATTTCTTTTTAAAGATTTTTTTTTGGTTACCTGGATCGACCAACATGATGGTATAGAATCGTGTTTCAGTATGGAAGTTGGTGATTTCAATTTCTGGTCGTTCGATACTCTATCATCACACATTATTTAGTTTCTACAAAAGATAAAAAGACTAGGTTCCTTACTTGTTCAGGTTTAATAAAGACACCAGGCTCCACAGTTCCTTCAGACAGGTTGATGTTGACTTGAACCGATGGGTTTAAATCCAGAGGTAAAATATCAGGAATGACATTCATTTGAGTTAAACGTTCCATTAGTTTTCGCTTGGGTTCCTTTTCAAACTGCTTTTGACGCATGTAACGATATACTGGTTTTGACATGTCAACTGTTTCAAGAGGTATTAGCTCTTTTTTTCTTTTGAATTAATTAAGCTTACTCTTTCCAAGCTTAAAGTTCTTTTGAACTTCAGGTTCATTTAATTCTGCCTTTACTTGTAAATCAAACTTTAAGGCCTGAAGTGCTGCCAATTGAGTAGGTGAACCGTCTATACGTGTTTATGTGTGTGTGTATGTTTAATCAGTAAGCAATACTTTTTTCCATTTCTTTTTTCTTTTTTTTTACTTTTTGACAAACGAGTGATTTCTTTTTCAACTCGATTCAGCATGTTCAATCGTTCCTTTTTGTCTGTTTCGATCAGTTTGAGTGCTTCTTTATACGCTGTAGAGGAGGCCTGTCGAACCGCTGTTGAGATCTACGTTTGGGGGTTAATTTTGAATATTTTATGTTGTTACTTCATATATTACGTTGGTTCTTTTGGAAGCACAACGGGACAGCTTGAGAGCCTGCTTGGATACTGTTGAAAACATATGGCTTGTCCTCGTTCTATAAAAAAAAGAGAAAGACAAGTTGAAAGAGGGGCCTAAGCCTGGCTTGTCACTTTGTGACTTGGATTTTTCGCCATTTTAACTCAGCTTAGAAAAAAAAGTGGCAAAAATTTTGCCCAATAAGAAAGTGTTCTTCTCTTCCCCTCCTTTTCCTCCCCTTTTATGTTTAAACTAACAGATCAACCTGTGGGATGACTCTTTTTTTTTATGAAACGTGTGTGAAACTGAGATGATACATTAGCGCCATTTTTTCTTTATTTAACTCGAAATGATCCTAATTGGAAGCAGAAATAGCAGATATACTTTTATGTCAAACAAAAGAGATGCCCTTCCCGCTCTCTTTTTATCAAACAATAGATTAAAGGCCAATGGAGAGATAAAGAACCCAATTATATATATATATATATAAAAAGACCAAAAACATGCACACATTTATTGAAAAGGAAAAAAAGAAAATTTGTATTACAAGAAAAAGTGAGTATATTGTCTGCTCTCGACATGAACTTCCATTTCAGTCAATTTATATTCATTGAGCTCTTGTTTGATCTTCATAGCGATCACTGGTGTGAGTTTTTGGCAAGTGGCGTTTGCATCACATCGACGATCATAATCACTTGCCGAGAAAGTTTCGTGGACCTGAATAGTAGAGCAGAATTGAATTCTTCGATTTGTACAGACAAGAGAACTTGAAGAAGAAGAAGCAGTTGGCTTCAGTTTAGGTGAAGAGTGTAAGCCGATACCATAATGTAGTCCAACAGGATTGGGCTTTTTGAAAACTTCATCTGGATGTCGATTAGACGAGGATGAAGAAGAGGGTGTAGGTGAAGGTAGTGCTTCGGGATGATAAGGGAATCGTTGATTGCTGTTGTTTGTGATGACAGGAGGAGGTAACCGGGAAAATGAAGAACGTGATGATACTGCTGAATTTGGGGAATCAGGAGTTATATTATGATGATTATTATTATGAGTATTATTGTAATTACGGGCTAAAAAAAATTGAGTTATGTCAATTCGATACAACAATCAATAATGTTTACCTTTCATTCCGCCTTTTCGTTTATGATTCACATCAACTCTTAATCCTGGTTTCTTTTTTGTGCCTTCATTGTTGTTTGATTCTTCCATAATGGGTTCTTGTATCGAGCTCTTTTGAAACAGATTTGTAAGAGAGGCAATGGATCTTCTTCTAAAAGAAAGTTTACTTGCTGTGCTTTCGGTTGTCATGACAGAAGAAGCAGATGAAGCCACCGATGCATTGGACCCGTTCCTTTCTCTTAAAAAGGACAAGTCTTTGTTGTTAGACTTGATGTTGCTCATACTAAACACTTTTCGAAGCCTTTTTGAAAATGATACTTTTGAACTGGTTGATACTTCTGATACGCCTGATTGGATGGAAGATGTAATCGAAGGCCGTCTTGGTGCTAAAGGTTCCTGTGATGGCAGGATAGTATTGTTGAGGTTACTCTTTCGTCTCTCAGATGAACTGGGCTTGGGTCTTATAGGAGTCGATGTTGACTTTTGTAATGGGATTGAACAGTTGTTGCTAGGTTTTCTTGATCGTCCGTATTGTATCCATGGAGACTAATAAAAAGACACGTTGTTTAATAATAAATATGCAATAGGGAAATAAATATAAAAATAAAATCATAACCATAAAGGGTTATGTTGTGTAACAATACCTGTTGTAAAGTGTTATTATTTGTTAGGTAATTTGATAAAGCGATATCTTCATCATCCGTTGCTGAATGAAGTGAAATTGGATTAGCGTGTTGTAGAGTGGTTGTAGCCATTTTTAAGGATAGAGTTTACAAGGATAGATACAGACGAAAATAGACGAAGATAAAAATAAAAAGTGTGTGTGTGTGGAGAATAAGGAGAGGAGGAACAAAATAGAAAGATTAAAAAAAAAGAGAATTTATATAAAAAAATTTGTATTTACAGACAAATAAATGATGAGATCGAATAAAGTAAAATAATCAAAAGAATAAATAAATACTTTAATTAGATAAGCATAAAATAAACAGAAAGAAATAAAGATGAAGAAAGAAAGTAGTAAATAAGAAAGAAAGAAAGGAGAAGGAGAGAGAAGAGAGGAGGGGGGAGAACGATGAGAAAAGGAAATGTGTTCTTTATTGTTGTACATAAACTCCGTCCTAAATTGTATTCAAGCATGATTTCCCTTTCCAATAAAATAAGTAATCACCGACAATGGCAATAGTTCCTGTTTGAGAAATAATGAAATTGGGGTTTCTTTAATGCTATAATCAAAGTCTTGATGCAAGAGTAATCCTTTAACCGATTGAACTAGTGTGGAGGAAGGACCAATGTGTGGCTGAGAGTCAGTAATATAAAGATAAACAAACAGAAAAAAAATAAGATATATTATGTAATGTAACACGAATAAGTTGAAATAAATGCATTAAAGAACTAAAAACACCACTATTTGAAGCATAAAATTGTAAAATGAATAGTTGTAAGATAATAAAACATTCTTTTTTGCTTGTTCGAACTGTCATGACAACCCGAAAGCTGGTTAATTATCTTTAATGCATACAATGTCCATTATTCTACACTTTATTCACTGATAAAAAAAAGATAATTTCAGACAATAAACAATAATAAAATAGACAACAAATAATGATAAAAGAGGGCCCACAAGAAGCAAAAGAATGAGATATAAAAGTAATGATTAATAAATCAGTTATTAAATTGATATTAAATACTTACATTATAAAGAAGAAGATTTATAAGAGAAAAAGAGAGGTAAGAAAAGTGAGTAAACATGTAACGAGGTTATTAATAGCTTACCAAAAGTGAATTAAAAAAGGCTGGCGATAACCAGCTCGGAGAGAGAAGGGGAAAAAAGAAGCAAGCCAGAGAAAAGAGAGGAGCAAGAAAGAGAAGAGCCAAAGGGGCGGAAGGGGTTGAATGAGTGTGTGGGACCAAAGTTTGGTAAGAGCCAAACTTCCCTCAGCTAGCACCGGTACTGTTTTCGACTTTATTATCTACAATATTACATATCAGCTTCTTACAAGAGTAAATAATATAACCTACCTTAGGGCTAGCTGGGGAATAGCTGGTCTTACTTTTTGGTCCAAAGAAGAAAAGAAAAGAAAAAGAAGTCAAGATCAGACTATTTAAACAAAGTCTCTAACAACCCTTTCAGTTACGTGTTATTTACAAGTGTTGACCACATTACATGAGTTTCAAAAGTATCAAGCTCATTTTATGTATTATTAAACGTTGTTTTTTAAATAATAAAGAAGACATAGAAATCAGCTAAAGTGTAATTGTATTGGTTTTAAATTGTGTGCAAATAACTTCTGAAAATGGTGTATCCTATTTTATTCTCTTAAATAAACTACCAATGTTGTCAAAGGCTTTCTTAGTGTATTAGAAGGTGCATCACATTAGGCGGAGATGTTTTGAAAAATGCATTGTTTTTACCGGCAACCGCAAATGAAGACGGCCAGGCAAGCACACAATCTATGATCTGACAGGGTTCTGGAGACGACGTATTTGAAAGTATGATAGAAACGTTCATGGTAAACGCGTCAGTATGGAAGGATTGGGTATAATATTTCTGCTGCCAGGATTGATGCAATCCAAACAAGGAATAGCATAATCAAATTGCTGTTGTATCGACGGATCGACTGCAAACGGACAGGGAATACGTACTCATGGATATCTTAAAGATGATCACGTAGTTTTCTTGATGTGCTGAATGGTTTGGTACAAGAAATGCCCTCGAAGCAGCGATTAATAAGGGCGTACACTACGCGCACAAAGAAATACACAAGAGGGTTGATGTTACAAGAACTACCTGTGGTGTCGTCAACACATCTTTTCAGTATGTAACGTCATGTTTAACTTGTTCAGGAACACATATTTCCATGTTTGTTGATGTAGAATACAGCTTTTATAAAGCTTCAAAAAGGAAGAGATAAAATGTAGTTATTGCTGCATTTAATTTTATGTTGTCAGATGCTATCAACAAAAAACCAAGGTCATTCAAGAGTAATTTTATATCAAAGGATATCTCACTGGACAGCCGTAGGTTAGGTAAACACTTTAGGTAGTATGCAGCTGTAAAATGATATCACATATAATGCCTAGAGGAAGCGCTCGTAACATTAGCCTTCTCGTGGATTTCCTCGTACGCATAGTATCCACAGTTTATACTTAGTAAAATAACCAAATAAGGTACTCTATTTAGTGATATAGCTCATTATGAACATAACATAGTAGTATGGTTGCTGTCATCAAAAGTATATTTAGCTTTTGCTCTCCTGTTCTTTTACTATATTGCGACAAGACTTTACATCGCGTATAGTTCTTAATGCAGTGAATTCTATTTATTACAATGTATCACCACTACTAGTATTGTCAGATCCAAACAGACCACCAACCCATGGTAAGCCATAATAGAGAACGAAAAAGACACATATTGTCATAGTCACATAAAAGCATAACTGCCTTTGATGTCTCTTTGATACCATTCGATTCATCCTACCAAACGAATTTGAAAGTGTTGCTCCTAATCCACTAAAATGATGATTCTATCAAAATACTCAGTAAGGTGTTGTTGTTATTATTGTATATTTACGGATTCATCAAGCAGTCTTTCTTGATCAGTCACATCTTGGTGAATATCAATAGTTATCTATTGAACAGTAAATGTTTTCTAAAGTTTATTATATCTTCTTTTTCTTTTCTTCTATTTGCGTATTGCTTACATTTTTAATAGCTGATATTTTGGAACCAAGCTCATTCAGTCGAACGTCATTTTGCTGTTCAAATATATATCCATTATTCTTTGAAGAAGAACTGTTGTACAAAGTGTCAATAGTGATTCTTTACATATTCATTCAAAACACACACAACTTGCCTCATTTTGATTATAGATGTAGAGAAAGAACTTGCTTGCTTGTTGTTTTATCGACTTTCTTCATTCAAGCTCAGTCAGCCGCACATCAGTCCTATTTTGGGCTTTTTACTGCTTCATCCCGCTCAAAGAAAAAGAAAAAAAAGGGCTATTGTGAGTGTGTATACTTTAGTTCCTTTGCATGTTCAAATTGGGCTCAAGTAGAATAAAAAGCGATCTTTTTAAAGTAGATCTACTTGCAAAAGCTTTTATGCATACAACAGAATCCTCAGAAACGTTTATTCATCGAATCAAAGTACTCAATCTTCCTAAACATGAATTAGCATCGATCAAACAGTTTTTTAAGCTTCACAATCTACATAAATTCAAAAAGGCACCCATGTGGGAATATGCCTACTTGAATTTTGAGGTACGTTTCTTTATTTGGTTTTCTTTTGTTATACTTATAAAAGATAGACAGCAGAAGAAGCAAAAGTAGCTTTAGAGAAGCTAAATGGCAAAGAGTTCAAAAAGAGACTGCTATCCACAGAATATGCCAAGGTATCTGAGAAGCAGTTTAGAGATCGATTTAAAGTCAACAAAACTATTGAACAAGAAGATACGAGAACACCCGCTCAAAGATTGGCTGATCAAGTAACACCACTGCACAAGTAATTTTATATCTATTGCTGGATGGATAAACGAACTAGACAGCTTTTATGTAGATTGTCATATGAAGAACAAGTTGCCAAGAAACGCAAAGCTGGCGTGCGTCATTTGCGCGACTTACGGAAAAAGCTGAATGCGTTGCCTGATTTGAGTGAAGAAGCAAGAGCACAAATAAGCTGGACAACAAGCGACAAGTAAAATAAAAAAAAAGATTGCGAAAAAGTAGGAATAGTAAAATAATGAATGTATGTAGTCCAGACGATGCATGCCAAATACTTGATCCAATACAGTCCCCTATCACTCATGGGTATCGAACAAAATGTGAGTTCACTATTGGTAAAAACATCCAAGGTGAACGCACGGTAGGGTTCCTGTTAGGTCAGTATCGACATGGGGTGACAGCTGTATTAGAACCATACGATTGTTTGCATGTATCTGATAAGGCAAAGGAGATTGTTAGAGCAATGGAGGTAATCATTCGTTGTTCTTCTTTGTGTTTCTGATAAAATGGTTAGCGATATGTCAGAAATTCTGAATATGATGTCTATGATAAAGTATCAAAGACTGGTGTTTGGAGATCCATCATGACTAAAACACAAGAAACAGGAGATAGTAAGGAGAAAGAGATTATAAGAATTTGTTGCTTACTTTCTTGTAGTCATGATATTGATACAAATGAAGACTGATGAATTAAGTGATGATCAACTAGAGCAAGAAAAGGCAAAAATAAGAGCTTATTGGTCACGGTTGAAGCCAGAAATCAATACGACTACCCTGATGCTACAAACATGGAATGGCGTATCGAATGGTATTACAGACAAAGGTCAAACAGAAATACTCTTGGGTGATGGTTACGTCCATGAGCATCTTTTAGGCTGCAGGTAAGTTGTTACTTTATAATGTTGGATGATACTAACCCCTACTGTAGATTTCGAATCTCAAGCAGTGCATTTTTCCAAGTGAATACACCAGCTACTGAATTATTGTATTCAAAATGCGCAGAGTGGTGTAATATAAGCCAAGATAAAAAGACAACTTTGCTCGACCTTTGTTGTGGAACAGGCACCATTGGTATCACCATGGCCAAGACCGTAGATAGGGTGATTGGTATTGAAATGATCCCTGAAGCTATTGTTGATGCAAAGGCCAATGCTCACATGAACAGTAAATTTTCTTCCCTTTATGTATGTATAAATTAACCTATAATACAGATATTACCAATGTGCAATATTATGCAAGCAGAGTAGAAGACAAGATTGATATTGTGACTAATGAAAGAAACGAACAAGTCGTTGCTGTATTGGATCCACCAAGAGCGGGTGTTCATCCTAGTGTAATACGTGCTGTTAGAGAATCTCCACAGATAAAAAAAGTAATCTACATTAGTTGTGATGCCAAACAAGCAATGCAAAATTTCATTGGGTAAGATAAGTTTTACTGCGGTAGTACACCCTTACTGATTGAACCATAGATTGTGCAGACCTACTTCAAATCGAGCCAAAGGAATTCCTTTTAGACCAATAAGGGCTGTGTCTATTGACCTTTTTCCTCACACTGAACATTGTGAATTGATGGTTGAGTTTATTAGAATAGATTAAAATTGTACAAAGCGTAAAAAACAAACAAATAAAACACTGAAAACGTCTAATGTTTTTTTCTTCAAACATTATTATTAACGCCATTGTAAAGCTGATTTAATCATTTAAGTAATGAGCGTATCCAGTATTGTCTATTTCTCTCTTCATATAACAAAACAGACAACTTGCACCTTTGTAGACTACAACCAGTTAATCAAAACAATGATCAATAGACGTTTCACCAACCAAAATAAGGTTATCCTAGCTTGATTGATCATGCCGGTAACAACAACAGCAGAGGCGAGCTTGATGCATTCTAGATTCACTATGTCTTTTTTCGCTATTCAAGAGTCTTTACTTCCAGTTGAGAGCAACGCACCTTTGTATGCTCAGTTATACACTTATGAAAATCTGGACAATGAGATTATAGAAAAACTTTCAGTTATGGTTATCCGTTGTAATCTATTCGCACGTATTTATTGTCATATGTATGGGATATTGAGTGATCATGAAAGCCCCGGTACCAACAGTGAGGATAGATCTAACAACGACGACTTCGCCAAAAGCGGGCCACCTTACGTTATCATCAGTCCTTCTGAGAATGAAGCTTATTGATTGCCTGAGATTGAATAATCGTTTTTGTGAAAAAGATCCAAAAGGAGAATCACTTTGGACACCCCATTTCAGAGTCATGCGAAACTTTTTTTTTTTCGTTGGTACAGGTTTTTGTGTCTCCTTGTCTGTCTCTGAATTGTCTTTTCCCTTTTGACCAAAACCCAGAGATCCCTTTTTCTCTTTTCTCTATTACTTTTTATTATTATTATTATTCAACAATGTACGGAAAAGGGTCCTTTCCGAACGATTCTTCTTCATCTAATAATCGAATTGAACCCAATTTCTTTCATACATCAGCTACTCAACATAATACACCCAATAAGAAAGATAATAGCCAAGACCATGCCGAGACACCTTACTGGCAGTCACCACCACCTTATTCTGAACATGCCAACTATCCTCCTGCTATAAGCGATACCGATAATCATGCACCTAGTGCACCGCCTCTTGAATTAGCTCAAGGTGATGTCATCCCACCTTACCCCCCACAGCCTCAAGTATACCCACCTTTAAACTATGATAATAACAATCCACATAGTCCAACTACAGGTTATCCAACCTATGGTTCATTTCCTCAACCTCCTTATCACAACACACCAGATGTTTTACAACCTGCTTCCATGCCCTCTTGGCCTTGGGTAGCCCCGCCAAGGTGTATGTATGCTTGATTGACTGTACAAAAAATTCTGGGCATAAATTGATATTTTTAAAAAGTAGCTGAATCTAGTCCTCCTCCTGTTGAGGATGAGTCCGTAAAGATAAATACACCATGTTGTGAAAGAATATGCAAAATGTTTTGGTATTTTATTACTGCCATGGTCTTTTTTGTTACCTTGTCGGAAATCCTCGGTGGATCTACTCGAAGTGTACGCTGTGATGATGGTATAAACTGGCCGAAACTCCCAAAGCGCTTTGACTATGAATCCATCTTGCGTATCACAGTCGATGAAGGCAGTCTAACATCTGGTAAAATTATACTCAAGAACCCAACCAAGGACACACCTCCAGGCACCGTCTTGCTCACGGGTTCAGTCTCATCCAGAATCGCCAATGAAGTCTCCATTGTACTCGATCAAAAACCTGGCGAATCGCATCTTAAGATTCGTGTGCCTAGGCAGGGTCTATATCGACCATGCGTCAGCCTTGAAGCTGTTGTTTATGTTGCTGATGAAACAGAACTTATTCAAGTAGAGGTTCAAAATTCAAACATTCATGTAGAAAGTGAGGGGCTAGATACAAGTATTCTTCAACTGAGTACAAGCAATGCACCAATCGATCTTGATTGTGCTTGGAGCGGAAAAGACTTGAAATTACGTACAACGAATGGCCACATTCGTATCAGTCGTCCTTTAAAAGCTGAAAACTCTGTCATGCTGGGTAAGACATCACAATACGATAACAAAGTGTCTAATCCATTGTTATTATAATAGTATCAAGCAATGGAGGAATCCATATGGATCAAAACATTCATGCCGATCAATTGATTGCTATTGCAACCACTAATGGACCTATTAAACTCAATCAGATTCAATCTGATAAAGTGCTTTTGCATACTTCCAATGGTCCTGTTTCTATAAATGAGGCTCAAATTGGGCATTCTTTGAATGTTACTACCACCAACGACGAACTCAAGTTTCGACTTCTTGCTGGTACTAGTAACCCTGTCATTAATGGAATGACAACTAATGGACGCATTATTGCCAATATGGTATATCACCAAGAATACAAGTAACTCTTTACTCATTTTTCTTTAAATAATAGCCCACTGATTTTGAAGGCCAATTCCATCTAATGACAGGTGTATCACAACTAATCACCATTTCGGATCAATACGAAAGGTCTGTTATAAAAAGGATTGGCAAAGGCTTTGTCATTGGCGAACGCTTTAACGGCATAAATGAACGACCCGCTAACCCAGGTTCAGTAAAACTACAGACTACAAATGATAACGTGGCACTTTACTTTGGCAACAAATAAAATAAAATGCAATGGGTTTTTTTTTATTCACTTAACTCATAGTTTCAAGAATACAATGAAGTGGTTAAACTAAACCTTGTCCACAAAAACGTTAGGCAATCATAAGCACGGCTTGTACAATTTCTTATTTTGAAACTGAGTAGAACTTTATCTATATTGTGTTTACTCTTATTTATAATGTTAATGATGCTTCATTAATAACTAAATCACCTTCATTGTCAACTTCTGATGATTGTGATACTCCTGCTTCATATTCTTCGAGTCCCGACACACTTTCAGCGCCATTATTGTTGTCCTCTGTTAAATCAACAGTAAAAAGATCAAGATCAAATATTCGTTTTGTAATTCCTTCTTCATCCTCTTCATCCTCTTTTGGTCTTTGACTGGGCGTTGCCATCAACAAACTGTTTACATTTGTCAATACTCTCGAAAATGAAGCCAAGTGGTCCAAGAACTGCTGAACTTGGGATCTATCATCGGAATTGAAGACATCCAATATCGTGGTTATTTTGTCTCTTATTTCTTGCACTTCTTTCAACATACTCTGAATGTTCTCGTTAATGTTTCTCAATGTATTCAATGCCATCTCATCGATTTATATTATCATAGCCTTTCTTAGGCATTTTGAATTCAGGCTGTGATATAACGCTCATATTGACTAGCCACTTCAAACTAGACGGATTGCAGAGACAGAAGAGGTTGAAGTTAAAAGATATTAAAACTTAAAAATCAATGGGACAAAAGAATAATGTGATTAAATACTATAACTGGCTTATATACGGTTGTTGATGCATAAGGATTTTACTTTTCTACATTTTGCAGGGGCCTTCATTTAATGTCAAAGTACTACCTCTTGCAGTTATACTTCAATGAAGCCTCTAGTACCTTTTTGGATTCCTCTAAAAACTAAAGCTATGCCTTGAGTTCATACCCTTTTTAACCCGGTGTTACTTTGTGTAAATCATAATATCATTAACAAGGAGCAAAAAACGTAAGAAACCTTATAGTTTGTCATAAATCGTAATTTAATCATATAAATAAAAAGCGTTGTTAAATCACACAAACGAATATAAAAGTGAAAACAAAAACAGTATGTTGTTCAAGTCTGGGCCTTTGATTGGCAGCTGTATCGATACACAGACTTGATTCTGAGTGTTATTGTAAGTTACTTGTACGTCAGTATGTGCAGGAATAACTCTCTGTTGACCTTTTGACGATCTGGACAATCACACAGAATGAGAAGATGACATCCTCCTTACTTTTGTTTCGTCTACATGATTGATGTCCATCGAAGATTTGATCATATCCGCAATTCTACTCGCAACATCAAAAGATACGTACATAATCTCGTCCACAACCGAACGTATAGATGACATTAGCACATGAAACTTATTTCATACTACAGAACTACTCTTGTTGTATCTCACATTTTCAATGGTATACATGACAAAGGCATTTGTCCTCGCGTTTCTGGAGGAAATAATGAGGGTTATAGAAAACTTTGTATTTATATTACTGTTGTTAATTTAAAACTACGAATAAAAAAGCGCGGTTCAGAGACCATAGTATCACATCTTTCGTCTCCATTTCGGCAACTGTACGAGGGATGAGCATTGGCAGTTCTACTAATCCCTTTCTATCATCAACAACAAGGAGGGAAAAGAGGGACAGACAAATTGCTATTGTAGCTATTATATGTCTGACAGTATTATATCTCTTTCTTTCAAGCACTTCATCATCCACTAGTGCCAATGCTATTGTAAATAGTCATCAATCACTTTATCAACAAGATCATAATGAAAAGGACAATCGAACAGTAAAAGATGACATCATACCAGTGACGATGCCTGATCCATTTGAGTTGCATAAACCCGATTCAACAGAAAAGTTTATTACTTACTTGCCTCATTCAGGCTTCCATAATCAGCGTATATCATTAGAAAATGCATTTTTGCTTGCCTCCTATTTGAACAGAACCTTACTTTTGCCACCTGTATATCTAGCCAGTCCTGCGTTCCCATGGCTGCGATTTGACAAGATGTATGAACGCATCTTGCTTCAGACCAAGAATGGCATCGAGTATTGCGGACAGCTTCGTGAAGGCGAACCTTTGCCACCAGAATGTCTCAACTATGCCCACTGGACGTCTGTACCATGGACCTTCTTTTACGACTTTGAAGGAATTAGCAAGAAAATACGAGTTATATTCCGCAACGACATGAGTCTAGAGTGGATACGTGACGAGCTATCAAGCGATATTTATTTCATCAAGGACAATTCACCGTTTGACTATCGCATCTATGACCTTCCCGAATCACAAACACCACTACAGCGATTTGTTCATCGTCTTGAATTGGATGCGCTTGAGGCAATTCAAGCCAAGGTTATCCACTTTGGATCTTTGTTTGGGTCCTACCGTGTGCTGGCACAGTCTGAGGAACACAAAGATCTGCTGACATGGGTACGAAGGAACATGGTTTTCCAAAATCCTGTACTGCTTCAGACTGCATCACGAATTGTCAATCAATTGGGAGGCGTTAAGCAATTTGTCGGAATCCATCTCAGAGTTGGAGATGGACTCTTTAAGGTACGAGCAAGCATTCATGTAGACGATATCTACCATCAGCTGGTAAATGAGTATACAGATTTGACGGTAGATGAAGTGGCACAATATGATAACAGGCATGATGATGATAGAAAAGAGGATACAAACTATGAAGTCAAACAGTTAAGAGATACGCCCGTGCTTGAAGCCGTTCAGCAACCCATCCAAGTGACTCATCCTCCTGATACAATTCTTCAAGCCAGGTTAGGAACATCCACCAAACATCATCTCAAGTGTCAATCCAGTGATGGAAGAAATAACCAATTTGCAAAAACAGCCATTTATATTGCCACAGATTGTCCAAATCCACGCGAACATCCTCTGCTCCAAAAGATCTTCAAGACCTTCCCATGTGTCTTTGTGCTTTCTGACTTCAAATCCGATCTAAAAGAACTGACCAAGATCAAGGTTGTTGAAGACAATGTTCATTTAGAATCCTATCTTATTCCCATGATCGATGCTATTATCGCAGCTCAAGGATTTGATTTTTACGGCACAAATTCGAGTACGTTTTCGACTTATATAGAAAGACAATTACACCCTATGTACACAAATGAGCCTATTAAGCTATTTGATGCACCTTCTCTATAAATAATAAACCTTATCTAAACTGGTGATAAAGCTCAAATGAACCTATATCTATTACTTGCAAAATAAGAACAAGTGCAACAGAGTCCACCTTGAATAAAGCAAGCCTTACAAACATGACACTTTATTGTTATATTTTATAAATAACCCCCTTTTTTATTACATCCCTTTTAATCTTTCAAGGAAGAGAAAAAGATATGCTTTTTTTTTGAAACAAAACGCTAAAAGCTATAAAAAAATTATTTTTTTGATAGACCTTGACTATGAAGCCACATGTAGTGTTGTCTATGTAAAAAAGAAACCATAATGCTAAGCTTCAGTTTTGCTATAAAATAAGTAATTACTACTGTTATACTTGATTAAAAAGAAAAATAACACTACCACTCTAATCACTCTAATATATCACTCTAATCAACTCAATGAGCAACAAAAGAACGCCTTTGATGTCATCGTCAACAAAATTGAATCTGATCCGCTTAACAACCAATTCTTTCTGCAAGGCCCCGCTGGCACTGGCAAGACGTTTGTCTACAACACTCTCTGTAACTATTACAAGAGTAGAAACGAAGTTGTTCTTTGTGTCGCCTCTTCTGGCATTGCTACTCTTCTTCTGCCTAACGGCCAGACATCCCATTCATTGTTCAAGGTTCCTTTGCTCATAGATGAATGCTCCACATGCAGCATCCGAAAGGATAGCGATCTTGCTGGGCTCATCCAGAGAGCAAAGATGATCATTTGGGATGAAGTGCCAATGCAGAACAAGTATTGCTTCGAAGCCGTACATCGTACCCTTCAGGATATTTGTGAAGATGTAGAGGATTTGAACCTCTTTGGTGGTAAGCCAGTTGTCCTGGGTGGTGACTTTGCACAGACTCCTCCTGTAGTCCGAAGGGGTAACAGAACTGACACTGTCAGTGCTTCCATTAGACAATCATTTCTTTGTCCAAGGCTTCATCTCTTGAGACTCACCCAGAATATGCGCCTAACAAGTCTTTTGAATGAAAATGACACTGCACTTGCAAGATTTTTGGCAGACATGTCCTACAACAGTAGCCTTCAAGGCAATATCGTCCTTCCTTCATTCATTCACCAGACCACTCAATTAGCTGAATTCATCAGTAGAATATACAATGAAGATGTTCGAAGACCTAATTGGAGTAGTCAAGTGTACTTTGGTGAAGGGGCAATCTTAGCCAGTCGTAATGATACGGTGGATACCATCAATATGGCTGTGCTCGAAAAGATGCCTGGTGAGAAGACTACGCTTTTATCAACTGATTCTGCTGATATTAACGATGCTAATGGCCTTCACGTCATCCCTGCAGAATATCTTCAAAGCCTTAACCCCTCCGACCTGCTTCCTTCACAGCTGGAGCTAAAGGTCGGCGCACCGGTTATGCTTTTACGAAACATTGATCCAGAAAGAGGTCTTTATAACGGAACGAGGCTAATCGTAATGCATATTTGTCAGTATATGCTTAGGGTTCGCCTGGCCAACAAGCCCGATGCTCCAATAGAGCTCATCCCATGATTTACTCTGTCGACCCTAGAAGGCAATATGCCATTTATGCTCACCAGGAAACAATTTCCTGTAAAACTATGTTTCGCTATGACAATCAATAAGCCCCAAGGCCAATCATTAAAGTATGTAAGAGTTGGCTTGCGGCGTCCGCCGTTTATGCATGGTCAGCTATATGACGTTCTTTCAAGAGTTACCTCTCTTTCTGGCATCTCAGTCCTTCTGCCAGAAAGCTCAAATGCAACCAACAATGTTGTCTACCCAGAGTTATTATTTCACTAATATATTAATATATCCATCTATGTAACACATCATATGATCACCAAACAAACTTATGCTCACAATTATGAATGTTTTATGACTATGCCATTCTTTTCAACATATAAACCTTTACAAATAATACTATTAAAAGATATGCTCTCTATTATGAATAAACAATTTTATGAAACCATGTATGCAGCACTATTGCATCAATAAATAAGCATGCAGAGAGGAGTTGTAGTATGTTGTTAGGCGCACAAAAATTCAATTTTAGCCATTCGCTTAAAGGGTCGTATTAACATTTGCCCTTACTCATCACAAAGGGCGAGCCCTTAAGCCTGCGGCAGCACGACGTGCAAAAACGAGCGTAGCGAGTTGGAAGCGGCTAATATTATAGATTGAAATAGGAATATTTAAACCGAAGCTCATAAAAGGCAACCTTAACACCATTCGCAATCTGACTGGTTGAATAAAAGTATATTTGTGAGCAAAGCCTAAAGAAGAGGCAGCACACATCCTTCAAGCTATATTTGTAATAGAGATCATCTTCTGTCATTGTATTCACTGAGTTGTTTGATTCCACGCTAAAGTTGATACCAAATGTTACGACAGCATAGGTGTATTGGACCTGAGAGAAGGACGTGATTTTATTGATTAAATGAATTTTGATAAATGAACAACAATAATCTCTTTCACTTTTTGCTCTTTTTGCTTCAAATGAAAAGAAATTCTACATCATCCAGCTCAGAGAGACCTTCAAAAGGCGCAAAGCTAAATGAATGTAAAGTATTCAATCTTGTTCATTATCAGTCAATATTTAACATTATTCTGGTATAGGTACAGTAGCACCAACTCAAGAAGCGAATTATTCCAGTACAGTAAATCAAGAAGGTACCTCTTTTTCCTTAAGTAAACCAGGGCTTTCGAAAAAAGCACAACAAAAGATTGATAAGCAAAATGCACTTTTAAAATTCAAAACAGAGCAAAAGGCTCTAAAAGAAGTCAACTGCCCCTCAACTGAGTTAACAACACACGCGCGGTCAACGAGTAACTTGTGCCCAAACAAGAAAGCAAAAGTACCTGCTTGCAGCCCTGATGAAAGGGTTGAGAATTTTGTTATCAAGATATCCTTACCTAATGACTGTAACAATCAACAACTTGTTCAGCATATCAAGGATCTAGCAGATTATACCACCAAATTTTTGTTTGTGGGGATTTCTTTTTGCCAATTTCATCTTCATCAAATTTCTCGATGATGGCCAGGCTATTCCAATTATTGAACAAAGTTTATTCACAAATATATTTGCGGTAATGACTGGAAATGGAAATAGAGTACCAAGCTATCTCAAAGAATACTTCACTCTTTTCTGTGAATTGACAACTGTAGACCGCGACTCTTTAAAAAGTATAAACTATTCAAGTATTCTTTCCATCGCTGGTAAGCAATACGAAGTCCTGGTTAGAAATCACATTCACGAGACATACGAACGAAGATCGATAACGTACTTTCAGAATATGATGTCTGACAATAATTCAAGTAATTGTTGTAAAGAGCTCCCAGTGGGTTCCAGAAAAGCCTTGGCATATTTCATTTACAAACAAAACAAGGTTCAGAGCCATCTTTGCCATCGTCTGTCCCATGCAGTAACTACTATAAAGAAATCACTGAAAGCATAGCAAGCATGTAATCTAAATACTAACCAGATCAATGTGATCCCGATACGCTTTACTCAAAACCTCACCTGTTTTTCAAGTGGTTCTACTTTCTGTCGCAAGAAGTGCAAAAAAAAAAGTTTTTATTATGGAAAACGTACTCCAAAAGCCGCTTCCAAAGCGTATGTGTATCGTAAGCTCAGAGAGGTTCCATTCACTGGTGCTTTGAGTAAAAAGAAGTTTAATTCTTTAAGAGAAGAAACATTGCAGTCAATCAATTCCAACAAGACGTTTGCCCCAGGAAAAAAACTAGCCAAGCTTACGCCTCAACAAGTATCAGTAGTTCAAAATTTTATTGATACAGTTAAAACAAGAATATAAGATGGCATGTTCATTCCTGCTAAATATACTGACAAAAGAGGATATTGCTTTTTTTCCATTGCGCCAATATATTCCGTTCAGACAAAATCAATCCAAATTGATGCTCAAGCTTTTTGGAGGCTGGTGAAACAATGTGGCATACCAAATTACCCGAAGGGGAAGAAAACCGAATCTGGCTTGACTGATTTTTACTATCACTTGTTCAATTTTACCAAATTGGGATTTCGTACTAGAGACAGTCTTACGAGTGGGAAGAAGTTTAGGTAAGCTATGTGTAAAATAATAATATAATACAGGAATATCTAACTGTCATTAATAGAAACGTTATAACGGCGGATGGTCATTCAATTTCTTTTCTTTTTACCCGAACTGTCAAGAGATCTTTGGCAACAACTAAAAATCCCTCAGATTTTATTGATGACATCCGAAATGGTTGTGATATTTGGGGAGTAGACCCAAGTGTTTCTACAATCTTAACCGCCGTAGATACATCTGGAAGGCAAAGGACAACAAGTTTGGATGAGTATTATCGTCTGTGTGGCTATAATGATTCAAATTTTATACGAAAGAAGCATCAAGAACAACACACGGCTCAGTTTTTGAAAATTTCTAATTTAAGCTCACTGAAGACATCAAATATCACAGAGTTTGCAAAAGCCTGCCAAGAAAGACTTAGTTTGTATGATGATATTGCAAGTTACTATAATGAAAATGCCTGGTAAGTGCAAAGTATGATTTTTTACTTGTTTATTTAAACAAGCAAAATTCTGTAGGTCATCAAAATTGAAGTTTCAATGCTATATTCGTAAATAAAAAGGGGTGCATGAAATCTGCAAACGGTTAATGCACGGAAGTGTAAAGTATAGCAAGAAGGCGTCTACTGGGGTCAAGACATCGTCTGCTGAAAATGAAAGTAAATATTGTCCTCCTGCTCCTCTTGATCATCCTGACAAGCCCAGAAAAACAATAATTGCTTTTGGCGATGGTATGTTTAACAGCAGCCTGAGAGGAAATAGAGGGGCACCTGTCCGCCTTATAAAAAAGGCTTTGCAAAAATATTGCGGAAGTCAATTAGAAATATGTATGGTAGATGAATATTTGACAAGCCAAATATGCAACAGGTGTAAAAATAGAAATATGGACAATGTTGTAACTGAGAAGTCAAAACGAAGAGTACATACGCTATTGAAGTGTAAACAAAACACTTGCAACATCGTATGGAATCGTGATATCCTGGCTGCACACAATATCTTGGACATATTTCTATTCGCTGCAAGAAACAACAGTCAGTGTCTTGATGTTTTCATGCGTCAAGGTACACCTAATGACCAACCTTCCGTATGACTGATATGACTCTCTCATACGTCCTTACAGTGTAAGTTGTATTAACTATGTCTGAATTTAAAAGTGCGAAAACTGTAACTAAACATTTTTGTTAACGTTGAAACGTAGCATCTTTGACTAGTAATAATTAAAAGTGCTCACTCCGCTTGTTATTTTTTTTTATATAGAATTATTTTATTGAGTTTTTTTAATGCTTGCTTTACCTATTTTTCATGCAACTATAATTGCAAAATAACAAAAAAATTAGCTTCTATCATGCGTTTATCTGCTTCCTTACTTTATTTAGATGAACCATTGTGTATTAATACACGATTATTATAACACGGTTTTTCGCCTTGCTTTGATGAACAGAGAACGTATAGTGAAATATTAATAAAGACACGAGCATTTTTAATACTTTAATTACATATATAATTCTATGAAGTTAACCATTGAACTTTTGTTTTGAGGGAAAATATCGATAGGCACCATGACACACTTTAAATAAAGTTAAATCAATATAAAGAATTTCAAAGCTCTCATTTACTAGCGATTTTTCCCACTTTTGCATATTTTCTATTTAGTTATAGTCAAATGTATCATTCATGATATTGCTTTTGGCAAAACGCCCATTTTATGCAAATTTTATCTGCTAATGCAAAATGTATATGCCGTGCAATAATACTTCATATTAAGTCTATAATGCTGATTCATGGAATCTATCATTTATTGTATTTGTCAACTTATAACATCTTATTTGGCAAATATCACAGCAGATACTACAAGTTCTAGAAGTGATCTTCTCCATTCGTCATACCGAGTTGCCTGAAGTTGTTCTGTATCGAAGTTTTGTTGCCACTGCTTTTGAACATCCTCGATAAAGCACTCATTACTGGAACTTTGACTTGATCTGTAATCAAAATCATTGGCATGGTGCATGCATTGTACTAGGTGTTATATACTTGCTAGTTTAAATATATTATCTCGGAACTGTTTCGTAGACCCTTCTTAACGACAATCTTACAGTCTCTTGAAAGTTTTTGTCTGATAGTTCAAGTTAGCTGGACTTGTTTCTGCGTCATGCTAGCTGATGATACAGTCTCTGTCGAAAGGTGTCCACTCAGTACGCTTTTGGACAGGACTGGTTTTAAAAATTGCCATATGAGATAGTGGTGCCTCAGTAAAGAATGATAAAGAGCACATAAGATGAATGTCTGCTTACTAGTGCATCAAAATTGCTCAACGTGTCTCATATGTTTTACAATTCACTTAATCTAAAAGGATTATAGTACTTCCAAAAATCAGTTGGGCACTCACATTCGAACTGCTAAGAGATGGATCAGACAGCATAATGTGTGCCCTGATAGTATTTTTGAGAGCTGTAAAAACGTAGGTCGTAAAGGCAACTTAACCAAAGAGCATAAAGCAACTACTATCAACTTCATTGATGCTAATCCCTCTGCTGCTGTTGTTGAAGCGACCGAGCATTTATTGAAGCGATTTCATGATCTTAAGGTCACACGCGGCACTGTTTATAGCTTTATAAGTTGTGAATGCAACCTTTCGCTGAAAAAAGCAGATTTTCATTCTATCGAAAAACAGTCCAGCAAAGATTGAGGAACGACATGATTGGGTTTGTAAGTGGGGAAATACAGACATGAACTTCCTGACGAATTAGGTATTTCTTGACGAGCCTGCTTTTGACATAAACGTAAAACGTTCAAGAGCTTGGTCCAAAAAAGACATCTGTGTTACTGTTACCAGACCTACTACGAGAGCAAACACAGCGTCTATATTGGGGGCTATCTCTGCCGCAGGTTTGATCACAATCGGCGTAAAAAACCAAGACCCTGCCAAGAAGCGAAAGGCTGATGGATATATAAGGTCAGAGACTGTAGCAGGCCATTACATTAGTTTCTTAAAAATGACTCTTGATGAAATGGATAGACATCCACATATGAAAGGTCACTATATAGTCATGGATAATGCACACATTCACACGCATGAAAGCATAAAGAAATATATTGAGTATCGAGAACATAAATGCGTATATCTTCCTCCTTACTCTCCCGAGATTAACCCAATAGAACAATTCTGGGCAGTGGCAAAGAGTAAGATTAAGCGCCATAGGTTTTTACAGGAGGACACTTTATCAAAAAGAATTACGAAAGCCTGCAAAGGTGTAGAAAAAAGCCACTTCAACAGGCTCGTTTCGCATTCTTACAAGTACTGGGATAAATGGAATAAAGAGTCCATGTAATGGTCACTAATGATTTATACCAATAGAATCAGGTAAGTACTAAAAAGGTAAGCAACTACAACTTCTTAATTAAAGGTAGCAAAAAAAAAGTTACAAAACTTCCAAAAAATATGACAAACAAGTAGTAAAATATTAAGATTCTTGAGGTTTATAAACACAGGAAGCTGCGCCAAAGAAGAAGGGAAGTCAAGATGGCCAATTTCATACATCATATAAAGTCCATCATGATCGAGTCTTGTAAGATAAAATTTAACAGCAAGCCCTATATTTACAAATTAGTCACTGTCAAAAAATGCATGTATGTAGATATAAGAAAACAGAATTACCATGGACTTGAAATGCTATTGCAGGCTCAAGGAGATGGCAATCACTGTCCTCCTTGCTAAAACAAGCGATTTTTGCCAAGTCAATACATAAAGCTGCCTTATTACAAGTCAGCTCTGCAATCTTCACCTCGCCATGATCAAGAGTTTCTCCAAATTGCAGCTGATCAATAATCGAGATGTCAGTATCTGGTCGCAAGGCAATGCTTGAATTAACGGTTTTATCCAGCCACCTCAATAATACCGACCGTTCTGCATCTGCAACAACACATGATAAAAGAGGATCGAAGTATGTACTCTATAATTCTGTTTCGCTAATGGTTGCAACATCATGGATGGAATTCCTAGGTAATTTTTGAATCCTAAAATAAAGGTGAGAACGATATTAAATGAGAAGGCACACTTACTGAAGATCCTCTGCAGAGCTGAGTACATGGCAGTGGATACCATCCATCGTGATAACCACTTCCTCAGGATTGCTGAAATAGCAAGTTGCTATCAAACGAGCCCTGCATCCGATCTTCTTGCTTTTTTTTTTTTTTTTTTTTTTTTTTTTTTTTTGCAAGGTTCTTTGAACGACCATAGCGTGTCGCTTGCTTCCAGCGCGATGGCATTCATACAGACTTCTCTAAAGATAGTCTGCACGTGGTCTACCTCTAGCTCTATCCAACTTTTGATCCATGATGTCATTTCTGGTTGTCTTCCTAATTATCCACTTGACGCCTACTTAATTATGTGGCTCTCAATAACTTGCTTGTACTGAGCGATACCCGTAGCTTGAAGCTCAGGTGCAGGACTGTTAGCAGCAATGTTAATTTCAGTTGAAAAGTTCATTTTTAAAAAGATAGAAATAGAGAGAATAGTATAGCTATAAAATAAGAAGCAATATTATGTTTATTGTATTAATATTTGTTTTAAAGGAAAAAGATGTCGGTGACTAACAACTTGGATTATTGAGGAGAAATGAAATAGTTCGAAAAAGGAACACATAGTATAAAAGAAAAAACTGTCACAAAAGCAGTGGTTTTCGTTGGGTATTTACGTGGATGCGGAAGCACTGCATGTGTCACCTATACTTTGTCATTGATGCATTTGTACCATTCAATTTCTGCTGAGAAAGATCAGATACGGAAGAATAATGAGAATGGATGACTACTATTAGCAGTAGAGCCAATAATTGCGCATGACATATATAAATATACTGTATTTTTATTAATTATTGACGTTAATTTTATAAAATATTGTCGTAAAATAAAAGAACTATTTACGTAAAAAGACGACAAAAAAAATGTGTTTGAATAAAACGACATCATGTCAAAAGAGAGAAAAAGTATGTTAATATTAGGGCATATATCCTAATGCTAGTTTTACTTACCACCAAGGTGCATTTTGTGGAGAGTAGCGATAACTACCCAGGATTATTTAAACAAAAAAAAAAAAAAAAAGGAAATAGGAGCAATCTGCTTCGTGACCATTCAATAATATGCACTGCCAAATATGACTACATGTTCTTCTGGTTTCGTGGAAAAACCTAATAAAGAATTTAAACTTTTGCAAAGAGACTAAAGAGGGCTATTTCTAATATTAAGTTAATTTCAACTCCAAGACAGCCCACCTGTTAGTATTACTGTCAAATGGGATAGTGAGTCATATTCTTTTTATATTTGTTATTACTCTGATAACATTACAATGGTTTCAATACGACATCTCAATTTGGAAATACAGTATATCCATGGATGTCAAGGCTGATACTACGAAAATATTCTTGACGACGATGAATTTACATTTCGTACAGCATGAATTTTGTTCTCGCCATTGGGTGCATTTATTTTCGATCACAGGCGAATTTACTTTCCGGAAAGAGTGTATAACCAGAATAAAGATATCATGTATATTACGAAGGAAGCTAGAGTCATGCTTAATTTTGACTGTACTATAATACATCACTAGATACGCCATTAAGCATATCTATTACACATGCTTAAAGGATTATTCATTATCTTCAGTAATGTGGCATTTGTATAATCATCAGTTGCTTTTATTTTCTTGCTTGGTAGCTTTGGCAGCATACTCTCTGTTCATGGCGTCCAGTGTATTTATCTTTCCATAAAATTGCATACTCATCGTGTATGAGTATGGCTTTATTGCCATTTTTGTATTCCCACCAGGGCTAACCTGTTAATACGTCATTAGTAGCGCCTTAAATGGGAATGCCAGTTATATATCGATAACGTAGTCTGTGTTAAATAATGAATGCTGTGTAATCGGCTACATGAATCAAAAAGAAGTTATCATATCTTTAATATCAAATGCCATAGACTGATTTCTTTGTGAATGATATCTGTCACATTAGTATAGGCTTTTTCATATTATATTCTTTGTTCTTCTAAATGAATATTTTATTATTTACATATAAGAGAAAGAGATTCAATTGGAAGCAACCAATAGTCTGAATTCTTCAAAGTCTACAAAACCATCTTTGTTGACATCAGCCAACTTGATCATTTCTTTTATCTCCTCTGGACTAAGCTGTGCATCCAGCATTTTCATGACACTTTCCAATTCTGATTGACTGATACGTCCATCGTGATCTTTATCAAAATAGAGAAAACATGACAGCATATCTCTATCATCTTTTTCTATTCGGTTGGATGGTATAAAGTAAGACATGGCGATAACAAATTCATAGAAATCAATCTTGTTATCCTTATTGAGATCAATCGTCTTTCTTATTGATTCAATCGACACTGAGATATCAATCTCCGTCAAAATATGTTGTAACTGTTGAATGTTTATGTATTGTGTGCTCTGCGCATAAATTCGGAACACTAATATAATAGTATTAGCCATCTATCTGTCAGCCAGTTTATCGTTACCTTCATGTAAAGTATCCAGCTCTTGTTCTGATAGTCCAAGTATTTTGTAATAGTCTGTAAACATGTAAATTGATTATAAACAAGGAAGAAAGAAAAAGTGAGAAGAGAGATAGAAAGCTTTTATATGTATAAATTGCTTGATTGACACGTGTAACCAGGTTCATTTGCTGAGCTGCTTTTTATTTATGAGTACAAAAGAACTTTCTAATAGAGAACCTATGGTGTTGATGAGGACATTGAGGCCTACTTATTTTAATATCCTTATTCACAGGTACACCCATCATGACTGAAAATTCATTAAAATTGACTGCTCCATCTTTATCTAAGTCGACCTCATCTATCAGTAATTTAGCTTCTTCTAAGCTAATCTTATCTCCCAACTTTTCCATCATTGCTTGTAATTCAACTTGATTGATAGTCCCGTCTCCATCTTTATCAAATGCATCAAATGCCTCTTTTAGCTCTTGTTGTTTTTTTGTCATTCTATGTGGATCGGATAGTGTAGGTCGCATAAGTTTGGCGAATCCTTCAAAATCCAAGTAATTATCATTGCTGACTTCTTTGACCTAAAAGCTATATATAAGTATATAGTCATGAATCATTGTTTTAATTACCATTATGGTAGCTGCTGCTGTGTTATCAAGGCCAGCTGAATGCAGTAATTCATTAAATTCCTGGCAGGATATTTTTCCATCGTTATCTTTATCAAAACTTTGAAACAATTCAGTCAAATCTTCCTTCTTTTTGCTGCTAAGAAAGTGTGTGCCAAGGCTTAGTCGTTTCGACGACATTTTCTTTTTTAGAAAAAGAAGAAAACGACCTGCAAGTTGCACAGCAGGAATTTCTAGTTTAATGGAAAAAAGGCAACTCGTGACCATTTAAGTTGAGTCATTGGAACTCAGGCACAAGAGTTTTAGAACAACCTTAAATCACCCTGTCCAAAAGCAGTCCTGTCGGAATAAATATTACTGCAATATGAATAACCAAGACAGTGAAAAGACGTTGATTCATTTGCCTTCTTTTTTTTTTTTCCAAGAGAAATATTGGGTTATTGTTTATTTAAAAATATGAGATAATAATATATATATAGGAAAAGTAAAAAGATAGTACGATGCTAATAAAAAAATATACTTAGCTTTGACGTTCAGGAAATGTTTGAGGAATAACGGCAGCTTCTTTCATCATATAACATGATGTTTTGGCGGCATGGTTAATAACTTCCAATTTATCGCGTCGTAAACTATACATCAACTTCTTTCTTCTAAGATCGCTTATGTATAAATTCTCAAACTTATCAATTGAATCTGCCAATTCTTGACAGATATCTTACCAGAAGTAGAGTCATTAATAGTATCTGTGAAATTTGTACCAGTTACGGCAAGTTCTTCATGACTGAGGCTAACAGTATTGGTATCAACAGCAATACCAGAACGAAGAGTATATGGAACATCAGCCACTCTGTTAACTAAGAAGATATGCTTATAAAGTTTTGAATTACCAGGGCAGTTACAATAGAAGAGGGAAGAGGCGGCCATTTTTTAATTCGATTTCGTACCAAATGTAATCGTCAGCGAATGATTTACAATCATACATATCATCGTCATCTTCAGAGCGCTGAACCATACTTGTAGCAGTGCCTTCGTCAAGAGCATATGCCAATCTTTTCTTCTTCATATCATTTGGGCTTAATTTAACAGTTTGAAAACCGTACAAACATTTTAAAGTCTCCTGACGATAGCCGATCATCAATGTCTCTTGCAAGGTATTAATCAAAAAGTCGCAGCGACTGTGTCGAGTGCGACCAAGGTAGAATGTTTTCAATTGATTGTGATATGATTCAATCAAGTTGTTGGTATGGAAAGAGGCACTTGGTCGCCAGGCTTTACAGAAAAGCTCCTTTTTGACCAACCATCTTGTTCTAAAATAAGCAAAGAATTGCTCTTCGTCTTTGAAGCGAGTTTCAAAAGATAAATATACTAAGAAATTCTTCTTCAGAACAGGCACCCATCAACAAACCAAGACAAGCACGAATACTTTTGCGTTTGGGTTGACTGCCATGAGTATGCTTAGGCCCTTTAACCTGACATCATATAAAATTATTAGCACGAACATTTAAAATAAAGAATTTTATATGAAAATACTTGCTACAGCCTTAAGCTTGCTGCCCCATGCACGCCAGATATGCCAATGACACAAGAAAATTTGAACAGAGCCTTCAAAGACGTCTCTAATTGCAGCTGTCTCAGCAGAACTACAATCTATCATAATTCGCTTCACGTTCAAGGAGAAGTTGGTCTTTACCCAGGTTAACCACTGACGCTAAGCAGGAATGGTTTCCATATCAGTAATGAAAAAACAAACAGGTAGACCTTTGTTCGTGGTGTAGTCGTGAGCGACGATAGTAAACAGGTAGTTATCTTTAGAGCTGTCCGTAAAAGACTTACATGTTTTGTGAGTGCTCCGTGAACTCGTCTCTTTTTATGAAATACAAAGAGCTTTTGAAGTCAACCATTTCTTTTGAATAAATATTGACTAAATAAACAAAACCTTTAGCCAACCATGTTTGTTTTCGACAGTTTCTCTTTTCTTGTTGTGGGAAGGGGTAAAAAAAGCAAGTGGGACTTGATGAAAGCTGAGAAACCTGCAACCTACATGGCAACAGTGTTGTTGATTGGAATTCGTAGTAGCTCATTAAAGCTTTCAAGATTTTGCTGATTTTCTTGATGTGGCTAGGTAAACAATCATCTTTCTTATATGTTCTGTTCTAAACCCTCTTTTCTTTTCTTTTTTTCCAGCGTGATAACAACAATATATATATATATATACAACATTTATTAAAATAAGGAATAATAGCCTTTAGTTGATCGTCTTCTTTTTGCCTCTGTTTAAGCTAGGCCCCCATACTTTGACCGTAAAATCAGCCGAGCAACTGGCAAGGATAGGTTCAGTAGGATGAAAATTGACTGCATACACTCGATCTGTGTGGCCTTCTAATCGCTGCATCAACTCTGCGCTATCCTGTAATAATCAATGAGTACTTTTGGTTCGTCAAAGGGGTATTTTGAACCTTACTTCTCCAACGTTATAAAGATATGCATATGGATCTGCGCTTCCTGTAGCAAGCAGTACACTCTTTTCTTCCTTGAGCTCTTGAGGATCCAGTAAATAGTCAGCTGGTGTCGTTGCAATGTCGATATCCCCGTAATCATTCGCCACAGAGTGTTTACTCAAGATGGATGAATTATCTAATAGATTGT
>NW_019671920.1:1307817-1330455 GCF_002708625.1 Rhizopus microsporus ATCC 52813 | reverse complement strand
TATGCACAGCTTTAAAGTTAGCTGCAGACAAAAGATTTCGTACTGTTTGCGCGCTGATCTGGGTTCCCAAACTTCGGAGCGACTTTGCTGCCTCTTCTGCATTGCGAAAATCTCCTGTAGAGAATTTTCGTAACACCAATCTTGCTTCCTGGGTAGATAAGCTTAGTGGTCGCCCAGCCTTGTTTTCTGAACAATGTAGGATTTCAGCGGCTATTTTGGAAATAGTCCCTTTAGAAACACCAAACGCTTCTTTAATTGCATTGTACGTCTTGTTTGAACGCAAAGCTGAAATAATATCGGCACGTTTTTGAGCAGAGATCTTGCGATTAACCATGATGTCACTTGAGGTAGATGTTCGAAATGAGGAAAAGAAAAAAGTTCTGAAAAATTATAAAATCTTAATGTTTAGAGGTTTAGCAGTCTCAACATAATGAAAAATAGCCACACGGCTTAAAAAGCCTCTTCGAACGTGACAGATATGAACCTTTTACAAAAACCCAAAAAATTGTTCATTTTGGTCTTCATTTTTGACCGGCGCTCTACGGCGATTATGTTACGCGATACGCCTTCCTTTTATATCATAAGATAGCCAAGAAGTAGGGCTATTTGTTGATATAGTTTGAGTATGCTTGCAACATTTCCAGAGGAACTACAAGCCGAGAAGCCAAAAAACGGCTTCAAAATGAACAATTTTTTGAGTCACTGTAGTTCTGAGGCTCATCGGAAGGAGGGTCACAAGAAGCAGAAATACCCCGGAACATGTTAGAAGTACGTTGCTTGGTGATGTGCGACGCCAAATCGTACAGAAGCTCGTGAATAGCCTTGACAAACTCCAAAGATCGTTGACGAGTAGTGTCCAGATCCCACTGACTGTGAACCAATTGATAGGCGAACCAGTCAATAGGCCGAGTAAGACCAGAGAGACGATACTGGATATCATGCAATTGAGTGTCGAAGCGACGAGCGGGTCCTGACAGGTTAGCCTTATTGAGTTCAGGTGGATCGTAGGAACGAATGGTGTTCTTAGGGCATTCGAATAGGAAACGCCGGCGCTCAGTATCTGGAAGAGGACGACGAAAAAAATCTTCCTCAATGAAGGGGCAGTGTTCCAAAAGAGCTGAAGAAGGAGTGAAATCAGCCCCGGGAGACCGAACGACCACGTTGGGATCTTCCTGTAAGAAAGGGGAAGACGCGAACTTAGCTTCCAGGGAGGAAAGGCGGTTAAAGGATTCCATGGCCTATGCAGGAGGTTCAGCTTGATCGTAACCATTGTTCTCAGTAATCATAATTTGACGACGGGTTGTCCAGATGCGTACAAATTCGAACGAAAAGAAGATAAAGGATCAAAAAAAAAAGCTCTTTATATTACTGTATTTTATTTTACGTTGTACAATTCGAACTAATAAAGAAAAGAATGATTACAACAACCAAGATCACAAAGCTCGAAGTGTAACTAATTAAATTATTCCTACCTCTTCAGAATCCTCCCTATTAACCTTCTTTCTTGTTCTACGATCTAAAGCATCTGTAAATGTTCTAGTCTTTATCCTTGACAAGTTGCTCTGACATCATGATACAATAAATTCCTTTAATCATCGGACAGATCGCTTCAATTTATTCTATCACCATATTCATCATTCTTCATTTCGAAGTGTACATCACTTACAAGCTCTCGTAACAGTAAATTATTCCTTTTTTCTTTTCTAAGCTTTGCATCATGCAGTTATATTTATTCTTCAAAATATAACCCATCAATGAATGCCGCAAGATGATCGTTGAAAGATATTTTTTTTCTCTATTGTTGCTTCTTCTATTTCTTCTATTTGTTATGGAAAGTTGATTTCTATCGGTTGTAGCTGCTTCTTTACTGCTCTTTTTCCAACCATGTGTCTATTTGAAGTCAAGTTTCTTACTCTTTCTTCTAATGGCAGTTGCTGATTATGTTTTATACAGCAATGACAATATCCCAAAATACAAGTGACTAAATAAGCGTCCCTTTTTTTTCTGTAAATTTATTCTTCCCGTAACGTTCGAAATAGAATAGTTTTCTACAGAGTCATTGTTATTCATTGCTTGTTGAATTACTCTAGTCTCATTTGCAAGGGCCATAAGACTTTTTTACAATTGTATGCCAGTAGAGGCTAGATGCATGACGTTCGACGTTAGAACACTGTTGTTTTCCTCCATATTGCTTGTTGTATTATTATTGCTGTTGAATCAGGCGCTGTTCTTCATATTATTCAATTGCAATTGTAGAGTAGCAAAATAAAAACAAATGAGTAAAAGGTAAGAAAGGAGAGAACTTCTTTAACTTACTTTAAATGTTTTTTCAATAAGCTTGTGTTTATGAAAAAAAAAAAGCTGCTTGTCAAGTGGGATTAGTAGTTGCATCTAGAAAAGAAAAGAAATTGTATAAAGCTGTTACTCTTTACTGTGTGTTTGTACAGTGTTTATATACTTGTGCTTATATTTTTACTTTTATATCAATAAAGTATGTATTATCTTTGAACTATTCATTGTTGGATTCATTGATATAGAGATTGCTGTTTATGTTGGCATTATTGTTGTAAATGTTGAAGTAATAACTAAAGAAGTGATTTACTTTATTCCTTTTGCTCTTGTTGTTTTTTGTTGACATGTAAAAAGTTTATAAAGTAGACTTTTAAGTACTTGCAAGACTTTGAATGTTGTTGATTAATTGAGACAAAATGATTAAAGAGAAAGAAAAAGAAAAAAATTGAAACAAGTTCCTTTATGGAATATCATTTTATGTCTTCTATTACTTCTTTTTATATTCAGTACATATGTAAGCTTTAACTATAATGAAAAGAGTACGATGCTGTAGCAATGAAGCAAATGAATAAACACAATTGTACCATGACAACAATGTTCATAAAAGTATCAGATAAGCTACTTGAGCTATCTTTATGTTCTTTTAAGTCCCTTCTCTCTCTCCCTTTTAATATCTTTATCAATCAAACCTTCGTGTTTTTTTTTTTCTTTTGTAATTGTCGACATCACGATTCCAAATAACCTTTGACATTCCCTTTTTACTTTCAGTATAAACTTCAGACTGTCTTCTTTTTATTTGTTATATCTTCCCAATATAAACAGTACAACGTCTTTTTGTGAATGTACAATAGTAAAAGCACCTTCATTACTCCTTTCATTTCCTTCTTTTAATCTGAATCCTCTCTTTTTCTAATTCCATTCCCTTCTTCCTTTTTCTTTTAGCCTCATTTACCTGTGAGAAGTCTATACCCATCCTTTTTTACCTTCTTCTCTTCATTTATATTACAACCTATCGACGTTCGAATAAACATCGCTATTAATTGAGATTCATAACAACATTTAAATAAATCACTTTAAAGAAATAATAAACAAGCTCTACTTACCTTTTCATTATTCTGTTTGTTCATTTGTTTGCATTCACCTTTGATTCAACACATTTTACTTCCTTTCAATACTGTTGAATCACCATCAGTTCTCATGTTCCTCTATTTCTAATTCATGTTATTCCATCAAGTACATTCATCTTCATACGAATGCAACCCTTTACTAATCCATACAATTGGGTTAATTCCAAGTGATTTTTAGTTTGTTTGATCCGCGACCTTCAATCCTTTCTACTCTTTGTTGCTGATGTTTTGTTTTTGCTGCTTTCAGATTTAATTCGAAAGAAAAGGAATTTATTCTGAAAAGTGGAATAGTGGACTTGTAAATATTTTAAAGTGTTGCGGGATGAGAATAGTCTTTGGAATTTTAAGAGACAACTTCCGTAAGTTTTCTACGGACGTCCGTAGACTTCTTTATGGTTTCTGATCACGACAATGACCTGAAATCAACATCATCAGAAATTAACCAAAAGAATCACAAAATCAGCCTCTAAAAAAATTAAAAACTCTTATACACGCTTTTGAATGCACATTAACCTTTGCAATTGCCATTTCGTTTTTCTGAGGGGTATTGTTACGCAAAAGTAAAAGAGCTTTGGTTGGTCAATTCATAAAACCGTAAAAAATCTACGGTTTTTCAGATGAACTTACGGACCTGTGCGCCATAGTGTATGTCGTATTTACCCTATAAATACTTAATCTTGTCGTATGAGATTACTATAAATCTATACTCTAAGAATGAATAATACAAAGATACTGACAACAATACATGTTATTAACATATAACGCGATATGCCCAACTATTATTGGACATAATTAAATTGTTAGAAAAACATATAATAGGAAACACACTAGCAAATGATATTATTCTTACTGTAACTCAAACAAAAATATGAGTCCTTCTTATGTCAAAAGTGCGTACATGGTAATGCCCTTTTCCCTACAAATTTCCCAGTGACTATAGGGCAAATATATACACATGTGTGTGTGCGTGTGTGCTACATAAGCTGATATTGATTTTACAGTCAATTTCCGTTTTTGTCAGATATTAATAACAATAACCAAAAGCTGTCCGTTGAAAGAGGGGTAATTGTTTCCGTTTCACGCTTTCTGTATTTCTTCATCTTTCTTTAACAACATGACTACAGATATTATCACTACTCACTTTTCAGATAACTTTTGGGTATGTTGTTATTTGTATGACATAAAAAGGTTGCAACTGACTGTTTATACAGGAAAGCCTTGAAAAGAATGGCATAACTATTTTATTAGAACGTATGCGTGGTGCTAAACAAACTTGTGAAAGGTTAAAAAATGCATATGAAGCAAGGTAAATGATTTGATACCGCACTTTATACATCCAGCTTATTTATGTAAAAGAGCACTACTGGAAGAAGAGTATGGAAAGACACTATTACAAATTGCCCAAAAACAAAAGGCATCGTCTACAGAAAATGGTAAAACTAAAGTAGCATTAGACACGATGCAAGCCGAATTCCAATCAATTGCGGAGTTGCATATACAACTATCATGTCATTTACGCGATAGTATTGCCACGCCACTGGCGAAACTTATCAACAAACAAAAGGCTGTCAGAAAGGAGGTGAGTTTATCTTTTTCTTTATCTTTGTGCCTGTCAAATATATATATTTTTATTCTTGTCTATAGCTTCAGAGTTCTATTCAAAAGCTGTACAATAATAGACAGCTTCAAGTTCATTTTGTGCGCAGGGTAAATGCATTCGATATCACACACTTTGTCTCTTAACAATATTGTAGGCTCATAAGCGACATAATCAAGAGATTGAAAAAGCAAATATCCTTGTAGAAGGAAAATCAACTGAAGAAGAAAAGCAGGCCGCATTTAAAACAGCACAAGCAACTATAGAAAAACTCAGTAAGTAAAACACTCAACAGTTAATGTTTATTAACACTATCTACAGAAAGTGTATATGATGAGGGATTAAATGACTTGACTAAAATTGTTGAAGAATGGAACAACGATTGGAAAAATACGTGTGATGTAGGTAGAAACAAATTACCAAGATACCTTTATTTACCTTTCTTGTAGGCTTTCGAAAGACTGGAGCAAGAAAGAATACAGTTCTTCCAGACAAATATTTCAAATTATACAAACCTTATGGTCGGATGCTTAGAAAATGAAATACAGGTAAATAACATTAAAAGAATGGCTATAATAAGGGTTTTGAATGTTGTTATTAGGCTTATGAAAGAGTAAATGTTAAAGTAGAGGATGTGGACGTAATGCAAGACCTTACTGATTTTGTGAATGAGAACAGGTCTACTCATATTGTTCCATGTAAGTATATAAAGTCAACACTTTATGGTATAATAACCAAGATGTATCAGCACCAATGGATTATATCAAACTCCATGCATATCAAGAAGTAAACCTTGGAAAGGGAGAAGAAACGAAGAGTACATTTCATAATGCAATTGATCATGAAGAGCATAGTGATACTGAGGATCACGAGCCGGTGAAAAATGTTGAAGAGAAAAAATCAGAAGTTAAGCCAGTGCCTGATAAAGTTGTCGTTGAACATACGACTGTAACCACTAAACCTACTGATGGCACAGTGGCATTAGTAGAACAAGAACCAGATACAGATAGTCCCAAGATTCTAATGGTGGGAAAGATGGAGGTGTATGGATCTGATGATAGTGATGGTGATGAAGAGTATGAATATGTAACTGAAACAGAGTCAGAAGAAGAAAGCGAGATAAAAGAAGAGAAAAAAGAGACTGTCGTAAGTCAAGAGAAAGAAGACACCATGGATTCCAAGTCATTGTCCCAATCTACGGAAAAGAACCAAGCATCACCAGTGTCCGTAAAAGCGAAGGAAGGGAAAAATAGAGAACCTATAGAAATCAGGCAAGACAATCGGTCTACTTCGGACGAAAATATTAGTAAGTTAGCGGCCGCCTATAGGAAGCAAGCTGCAGATGTAAATATAAAGAAAGATGAGTCATTCTCCTCTATTTTGCTAAAGAAAGGGTTGAGCACGACACGACGAAGAGTTTCATTCTTAAATGATGAACGGCCCTCTACAGGACAACAGGAGGACAACAAGCCATTGTACAAAGCACCATCTATTGATGCTGTCAAAAGAACAATATCCTCAGATAACACTGAAAGCCAAGTTACAGCAGATATAGAACAGGACGCAGCAGCAAGAGAGTTGGACAATATGTTGCGAGAATTGGATACTGCTCACCGCAACCACTATAGACAGCCAAATATCAGACCAACTGCATCAGCATCCTCACCTAGCCTGTTGCAAGACAGATGGAAAAGCTCATATTTTGATTCACAATCCAGTCGACGCATGAGTATGGCTGATAACAATGCAGGAAACATTTCACAACGAGTGAGTCCTTCAAGAAATTCAAACAACACGTCTTATTCATCCTCGACAATGTCTAGCAACAACCTGGGAGACTTGTATGACCCATTTAATTCTTTATCATCCTCTTCAAAATCTGAAGCAAATAGTTTAAATGATGTTATGCCAACCAAATCCATGTCAACCTCGAATACGCCTACAGCGCAAATGATCCATGAACGCATGTTGAGAAATGGCAACAGATTAGGACATTACCGACGCCGTTCAGTGAATAGCGCAGATACGATATCCTCAGGGTCTTCAGCATCGTTAGCTTCTGTTCGTTCAAGGGAAGGATTCGTACAAAGTTTTTACAACTTGAAGAAAAATAATAGTGGCATTTCAACGATACCACCAGAAAGCAGAGAACAATTCATAGACTTTGGTAAAGCAAATCATTAATCAAATTACCATATTACTTATACATTTTTTATGTAGCTATCGCATTATATGATTATGAAGGAGCTGATGAAGGAGAGATATCATTCAAGCAAGGTGATCTACTTGGAATTATATCCAAGGGAGACGATGAACAAGGCTGGTGGGAAGCAAGTTTATTAGATAAAGTCAGTGCAAAGATCATTCAAACAGGACTTATTCCTAGTAACTTTATTGAAACAGCGTTTCGTTCATAGATGAACTTAAAAATAAACAGCCTTTTCTCCATGTTTACTTTTGCGTTGTCGCATTTGATGCGTCTTGTCCAAAAAATGACAATGAAGAGATAGTTCGAGACTCCGTAGATTTTTGGGTCAAACTAATCTAAATTCGCATACGACTTTGACGGCCACGGTCCAAGTCACTCTCTTTCAGCTGTCAGACAATGAAAATTTTAAAAGTACAAAAATTTTGTTAGTGATGCAGATGAAGTATCAAGATCACAGACAGCAAAATTAAATCTTTTTAAAAGAAGCTCTTCCATTTCATCGAAATGCTGATTATTGTTGGTTTCTTTAGGCTGAGATACGTTTTTTACAATTTTTCTTGAATATGTTTTCAAAATTGTCGAAGTTCTGTTCATGGCTATTATTATTGTCGGTATCTGTTGTATTTGTATAAGAGTTTGCATTGTCAGTAATATTTGTAAAAAAAAAGCTTGGAGGGGAAGAATTGCGCAAAGACAAAGGAATATTTTTGATTCTGTAAATTGGGAAAATATGCTTGAGAGTCAAGTCCAGGAGCAGTGGTGGTGCAGATAATTATGCTGCTTCATTTTTACAGTATAATCAGCATGGTTATCAGATAACAAGTACAGCAAGTGGTCAAAGCGTAAATTGCGCATACGTCAGAAATAAAAGGTATTGATTTGGCTGTGACAAGATTCGATTAAGTTATTAGTACGGAAAGGAGCATTCTAGGCATATAAAAAAGTTACTAAATAAATAAATAAATACGCTTTTAGAGCATTCACACTGGTTACATTAGGGGGTTCAGCAGTAAAGAATTTCTGATTAATGATAATCATTAATCAAAATTATCATTAACTGCTGAAATCCCTATTATTTTCATTGTGTTTGACATAATAAAATTTTTCTATTTCATTGTTCCCAATAAAGTAGTCCAGTACAGGTCGCTTTTTTTTTTTCTTAATACATTAATTAAATTCTGACCCTCAATGAATTTTCACCAGGATTTCACACAATGAATAAGAGAAGCTGAAGTAGGTTGCCTTTAGTTTTTAAGGTTTTTGTTAGTCGAAGTTAGTATTATAGAAAGTGCAGTTTACGATAGCCTTGCGCTATATTTACTAGATAAAATACCATGTTAAACTATACCCTCAAATACGACCCCTTGTTTTATTACAATGAATTAAACATCTTCAAAGTATTTCTATTATTATGCTTTATTTCTTTGTTCGATTTTTTTCTTTGTGAAAACATCACAAGGAACCGTGGCTCCTTATTATTTAAGAATATTGTATTTTTCGCATTTTTCTTTCTATATCTTTCTTTTTTTTCCTTTCTCATTTTACATACATTATAGATTTCCTTATTGACGTTATATTTACGAGCCCACACATTCAAACTCTCTTCATAGCAAGCAAATTCATCATTGTTATTTACAGTCGTGTAACATTACATGAATAATAGGTATGCCGCGTTCGAGAAAGAAACAAGATAGCCGCTATGAAGGAGGAAGATTAAATCAAGCAAATGAAGAAGGAAGTTCTGATAAAAGATTGCATCAAGGCCTACATACACGCCTTTAGGTGCACTGTGGGACGCTTTTACGAACTCTATGAAACATCAGCTTATCCTTAAGATCAATTATTGTATCAAGAAAGAATCCCAGAGTGACTTAAAATCAAGATTACTAGCTGTTACTAGATTACCAAGGTCCATTATTACAGAGGCGAAAAAGTTGGCGAATTGTACTCCAAATGAATTTAAAGGTTATCTTGAAAGCCATCCAGCATGTAAAAGAAACGTAAAATCCTGGATTGATTTCGTTGAAGAAAAATCTGATGCTATTTCTGCTGAGTTACTTGAAAATCCCTCAGCGTTTAACACCTATATACAAGGAACTCAGTTGGTGAAAAACTCAACCGAGGAAGAAGAATTTCGAACATGCCCTTCATCAATATTCAAAATTCTTCGTCAAGGCCTGTCGAATGAAGCAAGGTTTTCGATTCAAAAGGAACTACATGACTTTATGATGAACCTTAGTGATTATTACCGGTTTTTTTCGTCCCTGGTTTACATGATGATGACAGAGTTAAGGAACCACGTGTTTGCTATTGAAAATGACACAGGAAAAATCATATTGCAGCGATCACCTGGTTTTAATATCGTGAGTATACTGCCAATTGGATTTACTTGTCGCTATAAACGGCCTATATAATTCACAGCCTGTTCCATACCAAAAGCAATTTTAGAAATGTCAAAATTTTCAGAAGGTTTTAGTATGCTGTTTCAACAGTAGCATTTGGGTTTGATCCACTCACACTACTTCAGAAAGCGTGGTTGTAAAGATGAGACACTTGCACAACGTCCAGTTCAACTAACGCTATTTGATGCTTTAAGCAGCTTCACTATTCTACGCGAATCATTCAGTTCAACACTGCGTATCTCATCTAATGAATGCAATATTGCGCTTACACAATACTCTACGAATCTGGCAAATATGTGGTGTGACAAGAAAATGATAAATGGGCTCTTGGATCGTGTCTTGATTGTTTATTAAGAATACATCTCGCTTCTAGAAGAGAGACAATGAGTCAGTCTTGGAAGAAAGCAAAAGAAGTGCAAGTAAAATCAACTCCTGCTTTAAACTGTATAACTAGAAATAGAGTGAGATACATATTACGTCAAGAATCTCGCAAACTTAACAACATTTACAAAAATCACGACCTAATTCTCCTAAAACCCAAAAGTGTCAAGCACGATTTCAATCATTGAAAAGCCGTTTATTTAAGGTAAACTCTCAAACTCATACTTATCTTTGCAGATGTGCTAAATATGTTTCAATTTATAGCTTAAGTACACGAGTCGCAAAACGCAAGAGGATTAGAGAGGTGCTGATGACTTAAATCCATCGTATAAAAGTGAAAGCGATGATTAGCAAGGTAATCATAGTTGTTCTTCGATGCCATCTACAGAGAAAGACGCATCTGCTAGAAGATTTTGACAATTGAAAGCGATTATAAAGAACCAGATTTTTAGTCCTGATTGCACTTCTTTCAATGATCAATTGGAACCACAAGAAATCCAAGTGTGCTATTTAGTTATTCAAGCTTTCAAGCCTTATATATCAAGTAAAGAGTTCTATTCATCGCTTGCTCGTCAATTGTCCTTTGTGATCTTTGCAAATGATATACTACAATACACCGGTTACTCTGAATATTGCAGGAAGATATGTCCTTTAGCAAGTATGGCCTCATTCAGCACAATGCGTGTCGATGCACCCTCGCTATTCAGTTTACTTAATCATGCGAAGTCAAATAACTTGCTTCCACTACGTGATTCCGACAATTTTGTAATTGGTTCACAAGATCAAGCCCGCCACCACAAAGATTCTGTGTTTACCTCGATTTTCGACCTTGAAGCCGTTTTTTCAATCTGCAAGCAGCCAGGGCTTGCATTTGCGCAAAATATTACCTCCTTACCCGGTGCAAAGTCTGTCGAGATGTTAGGAACAAGGCTCAAGCCAAACAAATTTCATTGTCACAATGATCTCAGTGTCAAACAAGGTAGCTTTGACAAAGTACTCCATGATCCTGTAGTAATTCAAGAGTGTCAAAATCGTCTGAAGTCATACGAGCAGAGATTGAAAAATTAGAGTATGAAGTCCCCCACTTTAAAAGTCAATTACAACAAGAATATAAACAGCAAAAGCCATTTAATTTTTCAATGGAATGGAAATCGCCTCGTTCGCAATGGTCTCAAAGCTTTGATCAAGATATGCGCAACCAACTGTATTCTAGAATAGAGATTGTCAAGCAAGAAAGAAATGCAGCCTTCATAAAGCAAACTGATCTAAAAAACCAAATAAGAAGTAGAAGACAGCAATTGCACTTAAAAAGAATGGCGGTACTTTGAAAGGAGAAATTCAGTAAACATCTTCTAAGATTACCAGCAGCACAAAACAGTATCTGACAAGAGATTGGTAGAGAAAAGTGATATTTCCCCTTCTGTCAACATACATCAAGATTTCTCATTTTTCGGTACATATAATGGCATTCATACCATGACAGATACTGTTGCATTCTCAATGAAAAGGTTTAAATCCCATTTAAAGTTGTACAATCGTTACCAGGTGCTTGGAAATATTCAGAAAAATAATCCATACCTTGCCGATATTCTTGAAAGATACCACGAACAGCCTGAAGAAAACTACATGAGCGACGGCACCAGCTTTCTAGACATATCTAAATCATTCAAAGTACGTTCAAAAAGCGTTGATTTCGGCTGCGGAGACTACAGAAAAAGAAAGAAACTAGAAAAAGTAAAAAAAAAAATGCACTCCTGCTGGCCAGGCAGTACAATATATCGAAAATCATTTAGCTTCAAACAGTCTTGATCATTTAATCACAGTAGAAGAAATTCAAAGTGTCCTTTCAATTCAGAGCACGACCAGACATACACTTCTTCCTTTCTACTATTCTAATAATCAGCTAAATTGGTCCAAAACTGTCAAAATTCAAGAAAAAAAAAGAATTCAAACACAAGCTCTGTTCAGCTGAAAGAAGCTTTGTAGCTCACCATACAGGTAAATTCTGACGTTTTCCTTT
Source organism: Rhizopus microsporus ATCC 52813 (assembly GCF_002708625.1). NCBI lineage: Eukaryota > Fungi > Mucoromycota > Mucoromycetes > Mucorales > Rhizopodaceae > Rhizopus > Rhizopus microsporus. Next base: position 1,318,427 of record NW_019671920.1, on the reverse strand, counting down.
AGAAGTCGCCTAATGATATTTCAAATGTACATGATCACGCTTCGATAAAAAAAAGCTTTTAATGCTCATTGGTGATCGCGGAACAGGTGTTAGTTCAAGAATTAAATGACATCTTCGATATGGTGGTAAGTGGAAACAGCGCATTCAGAGGAGACAGATCAATGTCTGCACAACAAACACAACTTCCCCCAAACACGTCTGTTTTGCTTTTCAAAATTGGGCCACCCAATTCAATAAAAAGTCGCCAATGGCAAAATAATCCGCTTTAAAAGCAAAGGCTCCCTTCTTTGTCGCAATCCACAATGCATCTTAGTCAGATATAAAAAAGCCTCCAAATCTCGCGTTTCTTTATCGGTTTTGGCAATTGGTATTTCTGGATTATACAAACTTCTTTTCAAGATCTATCTGTCTGTCTTCTCTCCTAGCATCAGTCACTCTAATACTGATTTTATCACCATTACCGCTCTCTTGTTTAAACCAAGAGGATGCTAGGGCAACGCGGTGCGTTACTCGAGGCGAGATTATTTATTTTGTACCATATCTTTTATTCTAACTATGACTGCTTTTTTCGTATAGCAATTTAGATTTCTCGTCTTGGATCAACATGACGTCTTTTTACATTACTCTTTTTTTTTCTTATGTTACGAGTTTGTGTTGCTAATACTACTACGAGAAGAGTAGTGTTACAGACGAGAACAAGTCGACATTATTCTACTGAAATAAAACAACCGAGCAAGATATGTGCACTACCTTTTAAGTTACAAGAAGACAAGCTGGAACAGGTGATTAATATAGCCTCTTACATGAACCAACATGCTCTCTTTGGTCTTTTTAGAATGATGATGAGTGTAAGCATAGCATACTTCTCTTAGTGTTGACCCTAAACTTGCTTAACCTGATCAAATAGATGTTTACAAAAAAGTTACCTCAAGTAGGTAACACTGTATCATCCTTTCAAGTAAGAAAGGCCTATGTCCCTATCTGGTATTATGATATGGCTATTTCAGCAGACATTAAGCCAGAATTAACAGAAACAAAGCCTAGCAAGACAATTCAAACCCTTCTGGGCCCACCACGTCAAGCACTAGCTATCGGCTTTGATTGTTTTTGGCCAGGACATACGTGGGATCCAATGTGCTATCTAGCATTTTTGAAACCAGCTAAAAAGCCATTGACACTTGTGCCCTTTACAAAGGATCTCATTGAAAAAGATGATATAGAAGTGATACCCTTCTCTGTAGATCCCTTGAAAGACATTGGTGACAGAGCATCTAGTGCGATTGAAGGCCACAAGGTCAATGTAGCAAATATGGCTGAATTTACGATAAATAATGCTGAAGTACTCTTTCAAGCAGCTTATCCTATCTACTGGCCAGTCTATATCGCTCAATTTACAGCAAACGAGAAGAATACGGAAACAGCCAAGACGATTGTTGTGAGTGGAGAAACCGATGACCCCGCGATCTATCAATGGCAGCCAGAAAAGAGTGGAGTGTATCAGTGGATTAATAATGGATCGTGGATCAATTTGGATGTAACAGAGAGATTATGGCATCAGGGTCCCAATAATCCCCTTGAGCAATTGGTAAAAGGATATATAGACAAGGTTGTTGGAAAATTTCAAGTGACAGAGAATGTCAATTGGGATGATGATCGAGTTCAAAATATTACAGAGTATCAAGAGAGAAATAAGGAATATTTACAGCAGCTGTTTAAAGTATGGTCAAGGAAGAGTATGCTTGCTAGCATAGAAAACATGGATGAAAATAAAAAACTACTTGGCATCGGAAGGGGAGCTAAACTGATGAGTGTAAAAGAAATAAGACAAGATATTATGAATAGGGTTGAAAAAGAGCTTGTTGAATTGGAAAGGTTAGAGCCTATTTGGTATAAAGACCATATAAAAAATAATAAAAAATTGTAAAAAATGCTCCGGAAGTTTTTCATTATGGCGCCAATGATGGATTTATGCAAAAAAAGACAGTTAATATTTCTTTTCTTCTTTTCTTCTTTTCTTTCTTTATTATATAATTATAGGATGATAATTAGTAATCCAGTCCTGATAGAGTCCAGCAATACGTTGCTTATGGATAAACCACACTTGAAGGAAGATGATGAAGAGGATGCCAGATCATCAACCATTGCTCGTAGTAGCTCAACTCAAAGAGTCAACAGGTCACTCTTACCTTCACTATCATTGTCAAAGAAAAGATTTAAATCATTCATTCAGCATCCAAGGCGTAAACAGCCGAATGAGCCAATTATACACTATAATGGTCCTTGCGAGACATTGGATCAGCTACCCGAGGATAAATATGAATGGATCGTATCTGAATCAGTCGAGATGGGTAGGACCAACCCGTTGGCAAACTACCCTAGATCTATTGTGCTTCGTAAACCTCATTACGTGAATGCGTAAGTACTACACATAGCTTTACCTGGTTACTCATCTATTCAGTAGGGTTAATTATCTCAGTCACCGTCAAAAGCCTAAAGCGAAGGGAAGCTTTTATATAAGAGGTAATTGACAATATAGAGTCATCTATTTACACGCGCTAAAGTAAATAGATTAGTTTTGGAATTGAGCAATTCTTACACATCAAAGCGTAAGTAGTCTCTATGATCATTTTATGAACCCTTCTTTATAATATTCGGATAGCATGCTATATTAAACCAAAAATCACAATGGATGATGAAGCATTCTATGGTTCTTATATCCAAAGTCAAAAGTGTGGCAAGGTCGGGACTAAAGCGACACTGGATGAGACTTATATCATGTATGGCATTTGCTACATTATCCTATAATCAACTCATCTTTTTTTTTTTTTTTGGGTAGCGATCTCTACAAGGAATCACAGATTACACTCTCAATCACTTCAAGGACAAAATCTATCCTAGGATCCATCAGTTCACATTTTAAAAAACCAGAGATTTGCCTTGGATCGTTTGATTTTCATGTCGGTTTAAATCCAAAGGAAAAGAAAATTGAGCGAATTATGTTGAAGAATAATGAAACTGATGACGGTCAATATCAAGTTCTTGTTGTTTATGGAACCTTTATCAGTCCGAATGTTATGACCTTATTAGATGATAGCCAACTGTATGAAGGGTATATTACAGTTTACACAAAAGGAAAGATCATTCCAGTAAGTAAAACATATGTATGGCGTACTCTTTTATATTCATGCTTTCCTTAGAGATGGACTCGCTACTGGGCTAGACTAACTCCTTCTTGCTTTATGTTGTATGATTTTGAGTACAAAGAGGTAAAAAGACAAGATATATAATCAAACAAAGGGTCTGGTCCAATATATATTTAAATATTAGAGACGAAAGCCTGTTTGTGAAATCTCTCTCAGTTCTATACAAAGTGTATTCCATCCACCTGTTGACGATGATGAGCGTCTTGTTGATGTTGGATCCCTTGGTCTTGCCTTGCAGTTTAATGAACATGTGTTGGATGAAAGTGAAGTTGTTAGTGACGTGCTTGAATATAGAATGTATATTTTGCCTGATAATGCAAAAAGCTCAAAGGAATGGGAAGATGCATTCACAGCTATAGCTGGGTTGATAAAAGAGTATAGATATGATGACTGCTTCAATGCTACTCGATTCGATCGACACGACAAGGCAATGTTTATCCCTACGAAATTTTTGTGGTAAAACGAAAAGAAAAAAAAAATAGTCAAATAAAAATCATGATTGTTTTCTTCTGTTCATCCTTCAAGGGTTTATTTAAAGTAAAATGTTTTAAAAAGGAAAAAGAGGGGAAAAAAGATACGAATGTAAAAGATGTTGCAGAATAATAAAAAATAAGAAAACTATTGCTTCTAGTTATCGTTTTTGATTGCACTGATTAAAAGAAATTGATTACCTTTGCATACGACTTATCGTTGTATCCATAACCTTTCATTACTTTTAGGGTACCACAGTGGGTTAATATAGTAGCTGACTGGTGCAAATCGTTGTCAAATGGTCCTATAGTGGTTTAGTACATACAATAGCTAGACTTGCTGTGCAAATCACTGGTCACTTGTCTCTCTTTTTTGACATATAAATCACAGTGATCCCATCTTTTTTTTTGTATGACATTATTCTCTTCCCCACATTATACATAATTAAGCATCAATCTTATAGCAACAGATAAGTAATGTTGAATTCACCAACTGAATCAACCTTTAATTATTATGTAGAGAATTTTGTAAGCTTAAATGTATCAGTAGTCGCAAGGTGTTATCAACCAGCGTACGATCCTGAAGCATAAGTGAACCATGGGGTCAAAGTAATGTATTTGCATCTGAGGATGATGGCGTGGTACGTTATCCATAGCTTATAAGATGTAGCTTTAATCATTCATCATAGATCAGTGGTTAGATTTGGCCAATGATCAAAATACAGTCATAGCTGTCTATTGTATCTCTAGTCTGAAGGGAGTACCTGAGACTGGTGGCCACTACTCTTATCGAAACAGGTATATCATTGTATGATGCGATAGATTATATGAAAACACACTGTCGAGATATCTTCAATTCTTATAAACTAAAGTTTCTCCATAAATACTACGCACATAACAAAACAAGTACATTTTGTAGTCTTGTTAATAAGCTGTTTCATCTGTGATATCGCTTTATTCATCATAATAATCGATATGATTTCCTGATTCAAATCTGTCTTTATCAAGTAAGTTGAATAACTTTAATGCTGAATCTTGCATTGAAACCAATTGGCCCTAATGAAGTCTGTTTAATAATAATAATAATAACAAGAGTTATCCTTACTTCATTTGCCATTTTAGTATAAAGCGTCTTTTGTTCGTCATCTCCTAATGTCTCGCGTACATTTTTCTGCATTTCATTATTTAACGGTCCAGGCGCATAAGATAAAGTACGAATGTATGGCTACATCTATATTAGAAATGATTCATATACAAATAATATAAAAAGGAGCTTTACATTCTCTTTTGTAATCACTTTCAACAACATATCTCTTGCTGATTTACCGGTGGCATAAAGTCCCCAATTTGGAAAGGCTTGTACAGCAAGTAATGAAGATATGTTGACAATGGTCATGGTGACGCTATTATAATTCTTGAATAAACGAATAAATCCAGTTCTATTCAATATTAGTTTTAGATTCAAGTAGTGTAATTGAACCAAATATGTATATACATTAAGGCAATGTATGATGTCACGTTCAGATCAATATAAGTCTGTATCTCTTCCATTGTATAATCCTCAACCTTTTTGGATAAATCCCCTGTAGATCCAGCATTATTAATCAATACAGCCTTTGTTATAGGTGCAATATTTTGGTCTCTCCATTCCTTTTGAACAATGAGTATCATACATTATATCTTTTAATCTTACTTTCATCATATCTTCCAACGATTTAACAATCGTTTCCTCTGTTTGAATTGCTCCTTCTAAGCTAATATTACCAATAAAGTACGTATCAACATTGGCGAGTTGAATCGTTTCCAGTTCAGCTCTATTTCTTCCAACCAAAATAATGCTTGTCTTTTCTTTAGCTTTAGAAGCAATAACCTCAGCAATGACTTTACCAAAGCCACGATTAGCTCCAGTAATCACATAGACAGTGTGCTTTAATAACATTGTACTGTGGGAAAAAAAAAAGAAAAAAGAAAAAAAAAAAAAGCGCGTTTCTGTACAACGTCCATAAGAAATGTTTATTTTATTGAGCGATGAACAGTCTTTGCGTCTGCCTGTGACGTGGGGAATACTATAAAGAAGGTCAGTTCTTGCCCACTCATACCTTACTTTAATTTACCTAGCATATCACAAATATTAACATGACTTGGTCTTGAAGCAGTAAATGTTACAAGTTCAGCTATAAAAAAGAGTTAATAAAGCGTCTTTTTTTAAGTATTTTACCGATATCTTGACCCACGAGTGGTTGTAGACCTTTGTATACATCACTTGCCTTGTCTTTATCCCCTCTAAACCTAATAGTCGAGAATTCTGTGTTTACTAAACCAGGACAAATCTGGCTCACTCTGATGGGTGTATCCACCAATTCATAAAGAAGCGCCTTTGTGATGGCATCTACCGCATGTTTTGTAGCACAGTAAATACTTCCGCCAGGATAACTTTGTTTTCCTGTCAAAATATGAGAAACTAGCTTTAAGAAACAAACAGATTGCTTACCTGCCACTGATCCGATATTTATAATATGACCTCTTTGATTCGCTTTCATGCCTGGTAATAATGCCTGAGTTAAAAAGACGAGTCCCTTGACGTTGGTTTCAAACATCGTATCAAACGCGTCCTCCGAGACATCTACAAGGTGATCTACACCAATCACTAAACCTGCGTTATTAACCAACACATCTATCTGGTCCTTCTGAGGTAAATTGTTAATAGCCTCGTCGATGTTTTGTTTCTTTCGAACGTCTAATGATAAAGTGTGGATCTGTATGCCTTTATGTTGTTTAGAAAGTTCCTCTTGAAGTGCCTTCAATCGATCCACTCTTCGTGCAGCTAGAATCTATTATGAAATAAGCAAGAATGCATATGCATATATGCACATTCATTTACCAAATTCGAGCCTTCTTTTGCAAACTCTCTTGCACACGCTTCTCCTATTCCAGCTGAAGCTCCTGTACTTTATGTACTTTAGCTAATTGCAAAACATATATTTCAAAATAGTTTACATAAAAACGTTTTTTCCTTGAAGACGTGAATGATAGAGTCGCTTTGATATAGCGTTGAAGGTGTTTTTAAAGAACATAGCAGCGTGGGAGAGAAAAAGAAAGAGAGAAAAAAAAGTTAGATTCCGCACTTTTGTAACAGTTGCAATGATTTTATAGTCAACAACTCAAATACTATACGTTCAAACAAATATTTTATTTAAGAAATCAAATACTATACGGTTAAGCAATCTTTTTATAAAGCCCAAATGGGCACGTAGTATTTTTATACTGAAATTGCCTGGGCAAGTTCAACAAGGTGGGGAAGGTACTGATAGTGGAGGGAGAAAGCATACAATTTAATGGGGGTGGGTAGAGGGAGATAAACTAATCATTATAATCGGTAGGCTAAAACTTGGCGGTGCTGGGACTCATGCCTATTTCAACCTACGGCGGGTACTGTAATTATTCATATTTTGTTTATTTCCAACGACCAACAACCGAAAACCATAGAAAGAGGCATTAAAGCCCTCAAGAGCAAGCTACTGGGAACGGATTTGTAGGATTCGAACACAGGACTTTGACTCCAGATCAAAGATTTTTGATTACTGAGTTAGGGACATAGGCCTCCAAGAGAACAATACGACTAAACAATTTTTATTTATTAAACCCAAGCGGGCACATGGTATTTTTATACCAACTTTGCCCGGGCCAGTTCAAAGAATGAAAGAAGTATCTAAAACCCCCTCTGGGCTTGAAGGTAAAAGTGCTGTGGCTTGGAGAAAGGGACAAAGAAGTGGATCTCAAAAAGGGAGACTATTGAGAGAACAGTAAATGGAGTTCATGTCTTTTTAACAGGAAAGAGCTCAGGGAACTCGTTATGATCGATATATTCTTTGTTAGCGAAGAAATTTGTTACAGCCTGCTTGACAGAGCCTTGACAGGACCTTTAAGGTAATCGAGAGAATGAAGGATACAACCCAGAAACAGGCTACGTGCGGCGGCCGTCCTGTTCGCTTCGTCCCAGTCATCGTAATCGGGATCACGAAGACTCGAGGGATCTAGAGGATCGTAATCGTCCTGTATGGGAATCTTAAATTTCTTTAATTGTGAATGGAGTTCAACTTCATAATCATTATGGATTAAGAGGGCAACAAGGTGGCGATCGGGATAATTGATGTTGAGGATATGGTGGGCGTTGACATTCAGTTGTCGCAGACGAGAGCGTAGTTGGCCTACAGGAAGAGAAGCATTATTATTAACGTATTGATTAATAAGGCAAAGATATCAATAGAAGTGATTACAGAGACTATCTGTAACTTTATAGAGCCAATATCTTATAAAACCAGGTAAGCAGTTTACTCTAACTTATAATAATACACAGTTATTGTTTTTTTTTTTTTTTTTTTTTTTTTTTTTTTTTTCCATTTAGACCGCTGGCTCGCTCAACTTTTCAAATGTGGCGCTTGGAGTCTACAAAAAGAGCCATACAAGGCGTAAACGATTGGCTATTACACATCATCAATACTTATTCAACAGCAAGGATTAATCCTGAATCTAAACACTAACATGAAAGGAAACTGATTACTACCATCTTAGCATTAGCATGGCTTTTACACAAGATGTATCAATTAGTAGAGGAAATAGCTGGGAAACTTTTTGGAAAAAAAATATAACCTTTAGCTTGTTGTAGCAATAGCGTGTCTAGATAAGAATTGGTTTATTTGCTTTAAATAAATACCATTTTCAATTTTTGATGATCAAAAGCACAAAGATCATCAATGTTCATCCCTTGGCTTAAGAGCATTTTTCTCTACTGTGTTTTGTTAATTGACCATTTGATACATAAATGAATGATTGTCAATTAAAATATTTAACACTTTACCTCGTTGCATTTTCTTTTCTTTTTTGCATTTATTGCTAAACAAAACACTCTCACTTCTTTTAACCTTGGGCAAGACTCTTTTGAACCTTGTCAGGCGTGGCCTGTGTCTCTCAACGAAGTCAGGATGTGCTTGAAATTCAAGACGGCAGCAAGATCACGGTCCCACAGCTCATGACATTTAATCATGAGCATCGTTTCTCATCTGAACACTCTGGGGTCCTTGATGGTTTTGAATTTCTCCAAAGCAGAAAACTTGCATCTGGGGCAAAGGCTTGAGGTTTTGCATTCATATATGAGAAGGACTTGAAAACCTTCTTTCTATAACATTCGCTTGCTACCCTTGCCTCGGATGGGTTCATGATACTTGACATTTGCTGCTGACCAATCACTGAATATCAATATAGCGTTTTTTCCGAATTTCTTTTGTAAGTTTTGAACTAACCTTTTGTCAAATTGCATTCGGTTTATTGTATTAGATATTTTCATTTTCCTGAACGGAATTCCTCTTGTAACCAAAGGAAAGCCCACTCAGCTTTCTTGGCTGTAGTGCTTGAACATTTTTTTTTTTCGGAAACTTCCTCTCTTAAGTAGTTAGTGTAGCTGCTAAGTTTGACATAGAAAGGTGATTTGACGTAAAGTATCTTCAATTGCTTGTATAGCAGAAGGTTTCAGTTTTTGCTACAGCTTTCTAAATTGAATGGACTTCGTCTCCTTGGCTCTTTGATTAAATGTATATCGAAATGTTGACTCGGTCTCTGGTGAATTGTTCACATGCATACAGTACAGAAGGTTTCTACTCCTAGGGTCAACTAAAACACAGTTACCACTAGTTTTGATCAAGTCGTTTTGAGCCATATTTTCGATACGACGAAATTCGTCAGTGGAATTGGCAGGTTTACCGCAATTACTTGTAGAACTTCTTGAGGTTTCAAAGTTTTGTTTAATCACGGAGACTTTCACGCCATCTGTTTCAGCTGTTCCTTTAAATTGAATGGCTTTCCCAGCACCTTGATTTTTGAATACTTTGCAGTTTAAATAAACAATTTCTCCCCAGAGATCAAACTTGCTGGAAGTAAAACTTGTTTTTCAAAATATGAAAATTCAAGATTTTTGTGTGGATGGTGATATATGACGGAATGAAGCTTTTTCGTAAAGGAAAACAAGAAAACGTTTTCAAGTTGCCCTCTTCACATAGTTTAGCCAATGTGTAGAATGCATATAGATGCTGACGAGAATTTGCTTTCGCGTCGTAATATATTAAATCTTTTGCAAAATGGTAATCTGTAGGATACGATTTGAAAAAGTCCTGTAGTTGTTCAGTTGCTTTATCGTCCAGGAAATTGGTAGGAGCTTTGACACATTTCTTGACAACAGAAAGTCTTTTATTATTTTAAGCGGATCATGCACACTTGTCTTGATTAGATTTTTGATAACCTTGTCAGAGTAATTCTTGGCTTTCATCTCGTACGTCAATCGAGCAATTCTTTCCTTTTTGTGTGTGATTCTATTGATAAACGTGTGTAGGCGATTACCAAAGTTTGCAGTAATGTTATTGATGTAATCTGTGTGTATTTTTATACTTTCGTAAATCGCGAGTTGCTGTGCATTCTTTAGCTCGATGGGCTTGTACGCAGCATGGTCACAGTAATCATCCTTGTAGACGTAGGTTTTTTCTCGCAGTACTCGTACTTTTTCCGAAAGATTTGATCTGCTTAATGCCTGGCTATCTCTAAACTCTTTGTCAACCAATGACAGAAAGATTTCGCGAAAGAAATCTTTGGTAACATATTCTTGCAAACGAAGTACATTATTCTTTTCGAGTTCTTTCAGGTAAATATATTTAGAGAAAGCATATGTATGTGAGACTATAACGTTCACAGTATGAACTAATTCTTGTAGAGAAGGTATGTATTTGGCTTTCCAACCAGTACCACAAACAGATGTCTTAATTGTAATAATTCTGGAAGGTTCAGCGTTTGATGAGTTATGTTTAGCTTCTTCTAAAAGCCCATGATGAGCAACATAAGAAAATATTTCAATATGTATGTTTACTTACTTTTTTGAGCTGGTTTTTTTTTT
>NW_019671920.1:1300517-1307717 GCF_002708625.1 Rhizopus microsporus ATCC 52813 | reverse complement strand
ATATTTCAATATGTATGTTTACTTACTTTCTTGACTTTTTTTTGCATTTCGCTTTATAATTTTTTTAAGAGAAAGGAAGAAGTAAAACAAGAAGTGGCCACGTTGATGAACAACTTATTGTATTCATACTTAATGGATTGACTATTGACCACATATAAAAAAAAAAAAAAGAAAAAGACTGATAGTTATTCGATCATTACTTAAGCTAATTAACAGGACTGGGTATTAAGATACACGTATCCAATGGCTCTGATCTGTCGTTGTTATTAAGGGTCATCGTGTTATGAAGGATAATCTATTCATCCTAACTCCCTCTCTTTGCCTCAAATGTTCTTAATAAGCTTCTGTGGAAAGCTTTACGATTTCAGTTGAAGAGTGTCTCATATTTAGTATAAATACTCGTCCTTAATAAAGACAATCGACGTATATCTTTTAGTCTGGTTAATTGTATTATTTATTCTTTTTAACTGATACTTTGTTTTCAACACAACTGAAGTAGTATAACATGTAACTGAGACTGATGTATATAGGGGATGCAGAATGAGAATTCCAATTAAATCGATTTTTCTCTGCATTGCTTCCAAATTCGTATTTATAGAATAGCTAGACTTCAAAAAACTGTATTTCCAAAGCAAACGATGGTGTATTATGTAGCAGCCAACTTTATCAAGAATTCACATCCAGTAAAGATGTCAAATGCTTTAAGTCACGTCTCGTCTATCCCTATAGATCGATCAAAACTGCTCTCGTTGATATATTCTCTGCTCAAGGTTTTGAAGAAAGGATTCATCACTGGAAAATCGTAATACCAAGGCTGAACATTACTTTGGCGTTTTTAATGATGTCATGTTCAATGAACTACGGTATAAATTGGGGCACCCGTTTCTGTGAACTTCCTTGTCTAATCTTTCTAAATCTGAGTGTGAATTTGTTTCAATCTTTTGACAACATTACTTGTTCTTGTGGCGCGATATATCTTTCAACCAACAATCTTCCCAGGGAGGAAGGTCTGAAGCAAGAAAATGTCATTCTTGTTGGCTTGATGCCTGATGGTTCCGAATCTAATACAACTGACATCATGTCTTATCTTGATCCTCTGATTGATAAGCTGATTGAGCTGTATAGTGAGATACCCGTCGCTATCGACGCATATCCTAATGGCAATACTTCAAATACCATATTGCTTTTTGAAGCTTATGATATCTTTGCTTGCCGTAAAGCAAGTGATTTCCTTGGACATGGTTGTGCTTTTGCTTGCAATACGTGCAAAACCAAGTTAAATATGGATGATGGCTGTCTCAATTTCTCTGATAAGTTCCAGTCATTTGAAGGTTGTAAGCTGCGAACAAGGAAGTCAAACGTGGAAGTTATGTTAAGGTGGAATAACGTGAATAGTTCTCTAGAGGGAAGATTGCTTGAGCAGGAAGATCGTTATCGCTTTGCCGAGTTGCATTGTCTTCCTTATTTCGGTGTTTTTCGTCATTCCGTAGTAGGTCCTATACATAGTCTTTTAATAGGCATTCGCAAGTGGATGGCATATGTCTGGAAAAAAAAAAAATTCAATTCCCTGCAAGTAAATATACAACAGAAAAACCAATATACTTTTAAGACTGAATAGCAACCTTGACGAATCATGAGCAAAGGAAGGTACAGAGCATGACCTGAGAGACATACAGTACACTCTGTAATTGCATTTACTCTAAAGAGAAACAGTAAAATAACAGTGTGTGAGACTAGCCAATAAAAAGCTGTTAATATTTTTAACTCTATCCATTTGTAAAAACATAAATTGATAAAATTAAAGAAACAGAAGACTGTACATTTTATTCCGAAACTACGATATATTTCATGCAATGTGTTAGTGACACTGTACATACGGTTGTACTTTAGACGATCACAATGTCTCAGCGACACTTCAATCATCCTTCAATCTTGCTAGATTCAGTGATCTCTCAAATGAGAAGGAAAGGCCATCACTTCAGCATTCCCTATGTCAAGAAGTTGTCTTGGAATGGATCAATACATGCAGTAGAAGATGCTAAGCCTGTTTGATTCCCACAAAAAATTTCAAAGCATATGTCATTCATTTTCCCTTTTAAAATTTCTGCCGTTTATATACATTGAAAAGCTTTTTGGAAAATCAAGATGAAGTCATTCGCCGTCTTCAAAGGTTCGAAGAGCAAATGGCTGGTCAACCTGAACCTATGGAAGAAAATAATGTACTTTTTATTTCTTTGAAGTAAAAAACTCTTTGAATAGAGAGCACCACTTAAACAATATAATGAAATAACGCACGGTAAGAAGTATTATAACATATGGTTAAACCTTCACACTTCAGATTATTAATATCAGTCAATATATTTGAATCCTCATTGTTAAGCAGGTGACAAAATTAGTCTTTCTCACTCTCTGAAATAGCAAGATGCAAGTAGACAAATTGCCCTTAGCTGTTTGGCTTCATAGACCCTGATATCATCATTTCTTTGGTGTTGATATACGTGCATAGCAAGAACAAAAGGACTTACACTGCTTGTATTCTTTTATGCGTTTGAAAGGTAAATAGTTGTATGAATCAGATAGGTTGTCATGCTATTATTATTCTGCCGCAATAGAATAAGTACAGTATCATATATAGAAGCTATTGCGACAGTTGCAGTAATAGAAACTGCAGACGTAGTTGTACATAGAGAAATAAAGATATTACTCGGATATAATTTAAAATCGATAATAACGATTACACTTAATGATCTTCATTGTTTCCAATTTGACAGCGTATAATAATACTTAAAATGAGCTTGATATTTTTGTGAGATACATAAAATAAATGTGGTCAACACTTATAAAAAACACGTAGCTGAAAAAGTTGCTAGAGATTTTGTTTAAATAGTCTGGTCTTTACTTCTTTTTCTTTTCTTCTTTGGATCAAAAAGTAAGAGCAGCTATTCCTCAGCTAGCCCTAACGTATATTATATTCTTCACTCTTAGTAAAAAAAACTGACGTGTAGTATTATAGATTGCCTATCAAAACTAACCTGGTACTGGCTGGGGATAGTTTGGTTCTTACCAAACCTTGGTTTCGTCCACTTCTTCAGCCCCTTCCGCTCCTTTGGTTGCTCCCTTGTTGTTTCTTTGCTTGTTTCTTCTTTTTTCTCTTTCTTTGCCTTTCTCAGGCAGTTATCGTTGGCCATATTCAATGTACTTCGGGTAAGATATTAATAATTTTAAATATTTACTCATTTTTCTGCCTCTCTTTTTCTTTTCTTTCTAATGTAAGCATTTAATATAAATGTAAATAACTGATGTGCCAATCATTTCTTTGTTTATTCTTTTGCTTCTGATGGACTTTCTTTTATCATTATTTGTTGTCTGGAATTATTTTTTTTATCAGTGTGCAAATAATTTCTGAATAAAGTGTAAATAGGCCTGAAACGGAATAGGTTTATGCATATTTGTTTAAAAAGAAGATTACTTTTTGCATATTATAAATTGTTATTAAAAAAGGAGGTTGTAAAAGGGTTTTATATTCTCTCTCTCTCTTTTCTTTAAAGTATCCTTTTCTTTACTCCCTCTCTCTCTGTATGTGTAAGCATATCAGCAACATGACGGAGCTATGTTTAACAAAGGCTACTGTCAAACTACCAAAAAAAACAAGAAATAACTCATGTCTGAAGGAAAGTGTGCCAGATATTCTTGTTAACGAAAGAGTATACTTTGATGGCTATAGAGTGACCAAAGATGATATCATTGTCTTATTTAAGGATTATGGTCCTATAAAGTAAAATAAGGGAAACGTAACCATTTCTTAACTCATTCCCTCCTTAGAATTGATATTAACCAAATAAAAGGAAATATATGCTCTGGTTATATCCAATTTAGGACCAAAGAGATAGGTAATACACTGTCATTATCGCGTGGTTTCATAAATGTTGACAAGTCTATAGCTGATCGGGCCTACACTTTATTCAACTGCATCAAATCCGATGCAGAACTGCAACTTAAGATAAATCCACCACATAAAGCAGAACCAGAAGTAGAAGCGAACGTTTTATATATTCAAAACCTGTCATATAAGATGTCCCCCGGGCTAATTTATGATCTATTCAGACCTTTTGGACCCATCAACTCATGCAAAATGTCAGAAGGTTCCACAACAGCTTTGTTACAATACTTTAAATCAAAGAACGCATATGATGCACAGCGGAAGATGGTAAATAATAATATCAACAAGTGTCCAACACATGTATCTTTTTAACATGTACGCTTATATATTAGAGCGGCAAGCTAGTACATGATAACGTCATGTAGGTAACAAATACAGAAAGCTATATAAACCTTCCTCTTGGTCCTCTAATCCTTTTCTCTTTTTTTTTTTATCTCTTTCCCTTTTTCTTTCTCCTTCATTGAACTTTTTCTTCCTTATATTCCTTTCTTTTTACTTCCTATGTACAGTACTGTTACTCATCTAAATACGACCAAGTTACAAACTACAGAATTAAAAACTAATGTAAGTCCTAAATGACTATCTTTGCTCTTTAACTCACCTTATTTAGACCAAGACAGCTAAATCAAATATCCCAATTGATTATACCAATCTTTATATTAAAAATCTGGACCTTGAAGTTAAAAGTGCCGATCTGTTTAAGCATTTTCGGAAATATGGCCACATCATATCAGCACGAGTTATGAAGCATCCACAAACAAAGCAATCTAGAGGATTCGGATTTGTCAGTTTTTCAAAGACCGAAGAGGCTATGCAGGCCAAGGAAGAAATGAATGGCCAATTTATCGCTTCCAAGCCTATCATTGTAGCCTTCCATGAACCTAAGAAGGCTAAGAGTGAAGACAATCAGAGTCCGGATAGCAACAGTAGCAACCATTCTGCACCTGTTGCTTCATATCATCCTAGGTCAACTACGCCCACAGATAAGCCCAAGTATAATAGTAGTATGAACAATAATGCATATAATAATGGATTACCACTCAAGCGACAAGTTTCAGCACCTATCCACCATCAACCCACTTATACCCCTTCCGGTTTGTTCATTCCTGCCCCTCTTCCAACTCAGCAAAATAGGCCCACATTACGCCGAAGCGGTTCTATTGAGTCAGTTACCACTGCAATGACCGAAACAAACTCTCAGCTGAAGAGACAAGCCATTATCCAAGCTATTTTCACGATGAATCAACATGAGCAAAACCTTCAAGATATTGTTGACATGCTGCTGACTTTAAAGAAAAAGGACCTGGCTACTTGTTTATTTAATAAGGCATTCCTATTGGCAAAGATTAAGCAAGCCAAGGAAGCACTTGAAATATTTCAAGAAGAGGAGCAACAACAACAACCGCTTCAACAACAGCAGCAACAACAGCAAATACAAATGCAAAACTTTTATTACCATTTACCTAATATCGAAATTCCTCCAAGATGTTCTCGTGCTATTCCGATTGTTGCACCGCCTGATGCGGGCGTAAAGCCTAAAAAGCAAAAGGAATCTGATTCGAAGGACTTGAAAGAAGAGATTGAAAAATTTTTGGAAACATTAAAAGATTTGGCGTCATATGAGCAAAAACAGTTACTGGGTGACAGACTCTTTCCGCTTGTCAAAGTAAGTCAAAAAAAAAAAGTAAACAAATAACCTAACCTTAATTTTTCTATTAGGCTACTGGTGTGAAACATGCTCCAAGGGTAACCATTCGTTTATTAGATACAATATCCATTCAAGAATTAGCTCATTCAATGTATGATAAGCACAAATTACAACAACTCGTAAATAATGCACCAATCAATAAATAAGTTTATTCCCCCCTTTTGTCTTACCTTTATTTTGAAGTACACATATTGATGCATTTCTTTGAAAATAAATTAATACATACACATATATATCTCGAATCATATATAATATTTTCTTAAACATTATCTGTATCAAATTTAGCTGTGAGATACTTGTACCTGTTCACATGGGTATCACTCAATTTTTTGTAAGGGAATAAAAAGCAAGGAAAATTTAAGTCCCTTCTTGGCACAGCAAATGAGGTACACTCTGATGATGACAAGTAAACACTTGCGAAATAAAGAAGAGAGTATGCTAATATAAAAGACATAATTTAAACGTACAAGGTTAAAGTTCTTAAAGGTCAAGTTTTATTGAATTGTACTTGCTCAACATCATCAGTGACACAGCGGGATTGATTTCGATCGACGACAGCTCAACTTCGATTTCCCTATTCTTGTCGTCAAGAATTTCCTCTGTCAACAGAAGATCAATGCTTCTACCAATAATAATTTTTTCGAGATTGCCATATTCATATTCAGTTTAACTCTCTTTGAGCCTTTGTGGTGTAGGACGTAGCCGCGCCGACCTTTTGCTGTATTGTAGCATTACGAAGCAAACTTGTAAGCACACTCTCCCAATAGAAAGTGAACGGCTTCCTTGAGCTTTTGTTGGTTCATTTTCTGATATCGACAAAAGTCAACAATGAAGCCAATAACTGTACGATATTTTCGAGTAGATGGTTTTGCCTTGGAAGCATAAGAATACAAAAGGGCGGAATAAGTTATTTTGTAAGCTTTTATGAATAGAGAAAAGGAAAGATATTCATGGCAAAAAAGAAACGAACCTTTAAAAATGTTGTCTAATACTATAAGTTACTGCCCATCACCTTTTATAATCCTACTTTTCTCACTTGTAGTATATTTATGCATTTCGTTCATTGTCTTTTCATTATCATTGGTATAAGCGGTATAGCATGATCAAAGTTTTTCTTTAATGACAATCCATCTTTAGTTTGTGTAATTTTGCTTTTACTTTATCCTCAACAACCATCTTTTCAGCTTCATATCTATACTATTTATCGATAGTGTTTACTATCCCAGAAAGTAAAATATATAGATCTGATCATTGTTTTACTTTTAAGTTGTTGAAGCCTTGGAGCTGATCGATAGGTTATTAACTACGTTTCTAAGAATAACGCATTGACCTCAATTCCTCTGCCAGATGTTGCATTAGCAAGCCCTTTATGGAATTATCTTTACAAGACACACAAGAAACCACGAGCAGTCTGGACCTGGTGCCTGTTGGCAGTTGTATACAGACACTCTTAGTAAAAAAAAAACTGACGTGTAGTATTATAGATTGCCTATCAAAACTAACCTGGTACTGGCTGGGGATAGTTTGGTTCTTACCAAACCTTGGTTTCGTC
>NW_019671920.1:1294308-1299987 GCF_002708625.1 Rhizopus microsporus ATCC 52813 | reverse complement strand
AAAAAAAAGGACTCAATTAAAATGGGTTTTATATGCTTTTCTTTTTCAAGCAGGGTGCCTAGGACAAAGAGGTCATGTCAAATAGAAGCAATCTACATCGTGACCATTCAAAAATATGCATTGCCAAATATGACTACATGTCTTTCTGGTTTCATGGAAAAACCGAATAAAGAATCTGAACTTTTACAAAGAGACTAAAGAGGGCTATTTCTATTATTAAGTTAATTTTAACTCCAAGACAGCCCACCTGTTAATATTGCTATCAAATGGGATAGTGAACCATATTCTTTTTGCATTTGTTATTACTCTTATAACATTACAATGGTTTCAATACGACATCTAAATTTGGAAAGCACGACATTCAGTCTCATTATTTTTTGGAAACACAGTATATCCATGGACTAGACGCTTCCATCTCGCTACGCTCGTTTTTGCACGTCGTTGTTCTGCCGTAGGGTTGAGGGTCCCGTCCTTTGTGATGAGTAAGGGCAAATGCTGAATGAGATGTAGAAAGGTTAACACGTTTAAAGAGTAAGTAAAGATCGCATAATTTTATTGAATGGGAGTCACATAGTTGGACATAAGTATAGTTGAGCATAAGCATAGTTGGGTATAAGTAAGTTGGGCATAATGCATATATTAATTGAGCAAAAGCTCTGAGTAAACAACATTGTTGGTTATATAAGTATTCTCTGGCAAAAGGACTGATACACTAGAGAGAGAAGCCGCCCTTGACAATGCGACATATAGCTGACCATGCATAAACGGCGAACGCCGCAAGTCAACTTCTACATACTTTAATGATTGGCCTTGGGACTTATTGATTGTCATAGCAAAGCATAGTTTTACAGGAAATTGTTTCCTGGTGAGCATAAATGATATATTGCCTTCTAGGGTCGACAGAGTAAATCGTGGGATGAGTTCTATTGGAGCATCAGGTTTGTTGGCTAGGCGAACCCTAAGCATATACTGATCAATATGCATTATGGTTAGCCTCGTTCCGTTACAAAAACCTCTTGTTGGGTCAATGTTTCGTAAAAGCATAACCGGTGCACCAACCTTTAGCTCCAGCTGTGAAGGAGGCAGGCCCGAGGGGTTAAGGCTCTGAAGGTTCTCTGTAGGGATGGTGTGCAAGCCATCAGCATCGTTGATATCAGCAGAATCAGTTGACAAAAGCGTAACCTTCTCACAGGCATCTTTTCAAGCACAGTCATGTTGATGTTATCCACCGTATCATTACGACTGGCTAAGATTGCCCTTTCGTCAAAGTACACTTGACTACTCAAATTAGTTCTTTGAATGTCTTTAACTTTGTATATTCTACTAATGAATTCAGCTAATTGAGTGGTCTGGTGAATGAAGGAAGGAAGGGCGATATTGCCTTGAAGGCTACTGTTGTAGGACATGTCTACCAAAATCTTGCAAATGCAGTGCCATTTACATTCAAAAGACTTGTTAGGCGCATGTTCTGGGTGAGTCTCAAGAGATGAAGCTTTGGCCATAAGAATGATTGTCTAATAGAGGCACTGACGGTGTCAGCCCTGTTACCCCTTCGGACTACTGGCAGAATATGGTCAAAATCACCACCAAGGACAACAGGCTTTCCTCTAAACAAATAAAGTTCATCAAGATCATTATAGATGTCTTGCAGGGTGCAATGAACAGCTTCAAAGCAATACTTGTGCTGCATCGGCACCTCATCCCAAACGATTAGCTTGGCTCGTCTGATCATTTCCGCCAGGTTGCTATCCTTTCGGATGCTGCAAGTGGAGCATTCATCTATGAACAACGAGATCTTGAACAATGAATATGATGTTTGACCATCCGGAAGGAGAAGCGCAGCAATTCCAGAGGAGGCAACGCAAAGGATGATTTCATTTCTACTCTTGTAATAGCTACAGAGAGTGCTGTAAACGAATGTTTTGCCTGTACCGGCGAGGCTTTCAGGAAGAATTGGTTGTTTCTAGTATCAGATTCAATTTTGCTGGTGATAGTATCAAAGGCGTGCTTCTGCTGTTGATTGAGCTGGCTATACATTCTGTTGAACTCGATCAGAGCTTGTTCAGAGCCAAACACCAGTGCTCTTCTTATGCGAGGGTTGGCTTTCATTTGGTCGCCATCACTGCTCTCGAGCAAGGACTGCCAATGACAGAGAGGCGCAGGCAGGTTGAACATCTGGAGGCTTTTCCCGTTCTCTTCGAGCTTTCTCTGTAATAGGTACAGGCCGCAATCTGCAGCTGGGTTCTCATGTTGAAGCGCTTAATTCAGAAGTTGCGCTGCGTAATCATTACCTAGTAGGCTTAAAAGCCTATGCGATAGGCCGCCACGCATATCATCATAGTAACTGTTCCAGAGTGTCGAAGGGTTGCTTAACTGACCTTGTAGCAATGCAGTGACAAAGAGTCTACACAAATTACCTCCGGTAGCAAACAATCGTGCTTCAGCAAAGCATCGATCAAATGAAGAGCGACGCAAGCTTCTCTAAATGTCGCATATAGAGCCCCATTGACTGTCCTAATATCCTCAAAAGGCTTGAGGCCACGTAAGATGGTGAGGAGAGGGCGTAGGTAATACCTCTCTCCTGCAATAGGACTGCAGTGATGCATCCTACCAATGGCAAAGCCTCGCTGGCGAGGGTGCCATTTCTTCCTCCTTTCGTCAAAGGCAAAATGCTGAGGGAATTTCTAGTAAAGATATTGTCTATCATCCTCGTTTTTTGCATTATAGTCAAAGAAGGCCATCAGTGTTGGCTTGCTCCTTTGCAGTATCTCTGTAATTTCTGAAGCTGATGATTCAGACGGGAAGTATACTGCTTGCTGTCCGGGTAGGTGAACTTGCAGGATAACAACGTTTGGGTCTTCCTCATGTGTCTTGAACTGGAAGAGGTTCCATACAGCCTCAGAAGGCCTAATATACCTGGAGTGAAGGTACTTTTTGATCTCATCTTGTATGTCTTCAATCTCCAAATTTGTACGATCTGAGCCTTTGTAGACGTACTTGTTGACGTACTTGATCACCTGGATGCTGCTGCGCACTTCAACATTGATGTGGGTCTTGTATTTTTTTAGTCAGGTAAGGGTTGTAAGGCACCACCCAACGGTTATCCATGACAATGTCAGGATCAATTCTGCCCGAAGGTCTGACAGAGTACAGAAAATTGTTTTGCTCCTCTACTGCAATTCGCCTACAACGATAGTAAGGATAGCCATCCTCAGTGAAGGTGGTCTCATCTTAAAATGGCTTAGGAAATCTCTTGGAACAGGCCATTCCTCCTCTGCCATCTTCAATCATACACGGACTGCCAGGATTAAGATCACCACAGGGACCATGCAACATACAGGATGTGACAATTTCAAAAAGCTCTGGGCCATTCGTCTTATCCGGGATTTCTGCGCAGATGATTTGATCAGCTTTTTCAGCATCAGTGAAGTTGTCCTCAGGATCAAGAAAGAGCAAGAGGTGCATATGAGGCAAGCCTCATTTTTGGTATTCAATGGTATGGACTAATATTTTATATCGACCAAATATGTGTTTCTTCTTCAGGTCGTTCAAAAAATGACGAATTTTCAAATTGAACACTCTGGCAGTCAGGTCAGGCCTGTCAAAGATAACTTGGCCAGGGAGGAGCTCATTAGTGATTTCTGTCCACTTGGGGTTGGCCGTAAAGATGATAAACAAAGATGGCTTCCCAAAATGACGAACAATGGCCATAGAATCATAATACAATTGGGCCATGAATCGAGGGTCGCCATGGAAGCAACTTAGGAGAATGAATCGACATCCCAAATTAGCAGCGTTAACTTGGTCGCCTTCAGCAATAGCATCTGCTAATCCGTTATAAGCATCAGCCCGAGGCCTATCTTGGTTGTGACGAATCCAAACTAACTTATTCTGGCCACAGGTTGCCCGTGCATCCACCAGGAACTGCTGAAAAAGCTTTTTGGCATAAAAGATAGCAGGAAACTCATGTTCTCCTCTCAGGTACAATCTGAATCCATAGTAAGCGCGCTGAGATAGGCGATCTCTTTGCCTTGTTGAAGTAGTTACTTCTTCATTCGTAGCCGTTGCGGTAATGGTGGCAGTGGAGGAGGAAAGGCGCATGCCCCAATGCTATCCGTAGGTTCCATGAGGAAATAATAGGACATAATGGGTGGGCATATATGCAGCATGTGTTCGACTGATTCTTTGAAAGTGCTGGTCAAAGTCATAGCCTTGACGTATGATGTCATAACGATTTCTTCTTAAGGTAAGTAAAATATCTCTAAAGTTTCGATCACTATACTCAGTTGGTATGACAGCAGCGACTTCCTCCATTGTGGGAAGATTGTGAGTACGTCTGCCGCTCCTGTCGATTAACCTCATTGTCATTGAAGGACCGATGATAATGTAAGGCGAGTTGCTTTCATTGTGGTCATTGGTGTTATTGCTCAAATCTCCGTCCATACTTGTATTCTCGTTTCTTCTTAGAATCTCATGTGCATGGCAATATATGCGTGAAAAAGGGTTACAATGAGAAAGCAGAATAGACAGCTCCGTTATGATCTTGGAATTAAGATTTTCGTTTCTTTCGGATCTTCTTTGTGCAGCGTAAGATGGATCATATATGTAGACTTGAGTGTAGGATGGTTCGCTGCCCTTATAAAGAATAAGTGGCCCCTGGCGGTGGCAAAAAGCACCATGGATCTGGAATGCGTTGTCCACCACTGTTGTTGTTGGCATTACGCTCCTCAGCTGAAACAATGTCGCATCCCAAAGAAGTAAACGCAAACGCAGCGTTATATTGACGAAGGTTGTCCTTAAAATGACGACTTTGGGTGTCTGTACGTTCGAGCAAGTCCTTCCAATATTCAGTGAATCAGGCAAGAGTTGCAACTGGACTGATCCCTGTTTGCAGCATGACTTCCAGCTGGGATTTCTCATCGAAGATGTCTTTTGCCTTTCATCAATCCAGCGTAGGGCGTGACAGTGTGAGCATCCCTTGTCTATACGTCCAAGGTCCAAAGGACGAAGACGAGAAATTTGCAAGATATAAGCAGCAGGAATGATCTGAGAAGGTTCTACTTTAGATCTTCCCCTGCGTCTTACTAATCTGCCTTCCTGTTCTTTTTGTTCAGCTCGATGTCTGCGCCGTAGTGCTCCAGCTCTTTCTCTGCACACTTAGCAGGTGCGATAGCGTGAATCTGCTGGCAATGTCGCAACACAGGAGGAGTATATGGTTGTTCTAGAAGCATTGTTTTCCATTGTTCTAATGAGCGACAATGTTAGCAGACATGTTCGAATCAAAAGAAACATTACATACCAAATTATTTCAAAATGTTTATATGCTGAGTAAAGGAAAGGAACGCTTAATGCGATGAGAAAAGGAAAACGTTAATATTCGAAAAGAAAGGAAAGAAAGCTCATGCATTTTCGGGAACCAAGTGCTTGTCGCGCAGGTTCGATGTTCGATTCGGAAAAAGTATTAAAGAAGCAGTCAAATCATGTGATGTCAAGGCTGATACTACGAAAATATTCTTGTGAGTTTCTGTTCCTTTAGCTTGTGAATCACTTGAGGAATTAATTTCCACGGCGGAAATGGATACACCCCTTTTTTCGTCCACTGTTGTTGAAAAGCGTCCACCGCTGCCGCTTCCGGATCCGGACGGAAACTCCAAAAGATTGGTAATTGGTGGTTTGTCC